>NW_017307117.1:0-798 GCF_000935625.1 Nanorana parkeri
TGGCTATTGCAAATTGAAATAGCCAATAGGAATCTACCTATTCATTCCTATGCTGGGGGTTTTTTATTTGTTTTTGTCAAGAAAAAAAAAACAAGAAAAACAAGGGAAAGGTTTACTCTGCAGGAAAAAACGGGTGTCCGGGAGCCGCTATCTAATACCGGGAGACTGCCGCAACATCCGGGAGAGTTGAGATGTCTGCTATTGCCATATGAAATGCTTCACAAACTGTAAAACACTCACTGTCACAAACACCTTAATTTTTCCAGTTTAACCTCCTGTGAACTTGCTACCTACACCTTTACATAACCCCCCAACCACTTGTTACATCTCCACTGCCTCCAGTTCATAGTGGTGGACCTAAGGAACAAAGGACCTTGGTGTGCAAACTTTTTCTCGGCCCCCTTCCCACTCCCAAGGGGGGTGATGGGTCCAGATCTCAGTCTGTGCTGGCGCTCTGCTCCAAGCTGCTGGCCTGAGGTCTCAGGAGGGGTGCGGAGGGTCAAAGATCTCAGGAGGGGAAGATGTGCAGGCAGCAGAAGCCCTGTAAGCGGGCACCGTGTGGTTCCCCAGAAGGCTGCTGCTCAGGACCTAATGCAGCAGAATCAATTTTAAATATTACATTGCTGAAGTGCAGAGGTCAGCGGGGTGACGCAGAGTGCAGAGGTAAGTTGTAACACAAGAGTGCAGAGGTCAGTGGTGTGACCCGGGCTGTGTGGTCCTCATCATGGTTGCGTTGCTTGTCTCTGCAGGGCCGCGCGCTTGTCTCTGCAGGGCTGCGTGCTTGTCTCTGCAGGGCTG
>NW_017307117.1:2097-3080 GCF_000935625.1 Nanorana parkeri
TCCAAAAATGCAGAATGGCACCAGTTATAGAGGACTACAACCCCCAGCTACACTTTATAGCCGTTTTCATTCTGCATTTATATATAAAGTGTAGCTGGGAGTTGTAGTCCTCTATAGCCGTTTTCATTCTGCATTTATATATAGAGGACTACAACTCTCAGCAACACTTTATCCAAAAAATGAGCTCATAGTCCCTTCTGCCTGTACATGCGCAGTAGAGAGCGGGTATCCATGGTGACAGGACACGCCGGCTTCTAATAGACACGTCTCCTGTCACCTGTCTAAACAAAAACACAACAGCCGGAGTCGATCGTAGGAGGACAGAGGAAACTGAAAGTGCAGGAGAGAAGGGAGAGAGCGTGTCTGGCTCGCCCTCACTTTATTTCCACTCACCAAATGTGAGCAGGCGAGTGGAAATTTTAAGCCCTGCCAACACCACGTATACGGTATAACACCCAGTATACAGTATAATATACATTATAGCACCACTACATTTACATTTTTTATCCAAAACCATCATACCTAACTAAAAAAAAAGCTTTTTTTTTTTTAACTGTCCCTTTAAGCAAAAGCCAGAATATTTAAATGTTAAAAGACAAAAACAGACATTAAACTACATTTATAATAAAACAATTTACTTACAAAAGAAGCTATTCAGTCGTCTGCTGTGTCGTCCTCTGCTTGCTTCCGCGGATTCTTTCCCCTCCTTTCTGTCTCTCCTCAGTGCGCAGGTTCTGTAAGCTCCTCATCCCTACCCAGAGGTCTGGCAACACAGGGACAGTGTGATCTTATGCGCATGCGCGATTAGATTAAAGATGGCTGCCAGTCAATATGATTTTTTTTTTTAAATGTGACTATGTGTGGAACAGTATAATATACATTATAGCACCACTACATTTACATTTTTTATCCAAAACCATCATACCTAACTAAAAAAAAAGCTTTTTTTTTTTTAACTGTCCCTTTAAGCAAAAGCCAGAATA
>NW_017307117.1:3749-11053 GCF_000935625.1 Nanorana parkeri
AAATACTTGTCAAAATGCACTGTATCGCTCCCGATACCGATAATAGTAGCGGTATCGGGACATCCCGAGTGCCCGAATGGTCAGTCCGCCCCTGTCTTCAGAGCATAAGGGGATCTCATTGCAACCAGCGACTCCAGATTACTTGGTTGATGTCTACCTCACCTCTTCCTGCCACCGCTTCATATCTCTAGTGGTTAGCGATGCCACCCATTGCATTTGCTACCCATTCGAAATGCGTGGGTTGGGGCAGTAGTTGTCTGACCAGGATATTCCCAAGGTACCAAAAACATACAGGTGAAACTCGAATAATTAGAATATCGTGCAAAAGTAATTGCAGTAAGTGCTGCAAAAGGGGCCCAAACCAAGTACTGAGTACATATGCATGCTTGTACTTTTCAGAGGTCCGATATTGTTCTATGTACAATCCTTGTTTTATTGATTGCATGTAATAATCTACTTTTTTGAGGTTGTGGATTTGGGGTTCTTGGGGTTTTCATGCGCTGTAAGCCATAATCATCACAATTATGACAAATCACGGCTTGAATTATCTTGCTTTGCATGTAATGAGTCTATCTCATATATTAGTTTCACCTTTTAAGTTGCATTAGTGAAATAAATGAACTTTGCACGATATTCTAATTATTCGAGTTTCACCTGTATATTTGTATTTAAAAAAATGAATACTCAGCTAAAAAAGTCAGCCATACATAGAGCTTTTTCTGACAATGGTCAGCTAAGAAAGATAATTGGCACTATTAATCTATAAAGTGAACCTGTTATACCTAACTGTACTTTCAGAATAAACAAAAGTACCCTAGCACTAACTGAGTAGTGCCTAATCTGTGCAAAGTAACTCTGCAAGGTTATATAATAAATTACCTTCAGATATTAGGGCATAAATTCTGCATTGTAGGTCTGCTTTAAAAACTAATGTGTGTCCCTAGGTGCCCTAGATGTTCTTTAATGTCTTTAATGTCTTCTAATGTTTCCCCTGTATTGCTTGGAGACCTCCTGTTGACTGATCCTTCCCAGCAATAATCCAATTCAATTCAGTCCCCTCTAGATTCCTGTAGTCCCACCCCAACCAACGCAAGTTCACAGCATACTGAGAGCCCTTTAGGTACATGCGAGGGTCCCTCGCTAGTTTATCGCGAGTTAACCCCAGGCTATGTCAAACGAATGTCTTGTAAACAAATGCCTATGTTTAGTGTGGTAATGTTGTACAGTGATACCCTTGGTAAAGCCGCGCTGTAATTTCTTTGTCTTTTTTTTCTTCTGTTCTGTTTTCCCTTTGTAATGTCTTGTTACTGATGTGTATTACAAGTTTACGTCTGTACCCCGATGGGGTCAGGCTGAGTTGCCTTCTTGTCATGTATTGATAAAACTTTAATAAAGACTATTTGCTAAAAAAAACAACTAATGTGTGGTGACTTCTGTGCTGGTTTCATTCACAGTCAGATATGTGACACCCTACACTTTATAGTAGGGAGATGTCACTTCCCAACCTTCCCTCTACAACAAACCTCAGTGAGTCACTATGGGTACTGGAGCTTTGAGGGCCCGTT
Organism: Nanorana parkeri; assembly: GCF_000935625.1. Taxonomy (NCBI): domain Eukaryota; kingdom Metazoa; phylum Chordata; class Amphibia; order Anura; family Dicroglossidae; genus Nanorana; species Nanorana parkeri. The sequence goes on from NW_017307117.1 coordinate 5,315, forward strand.
CACACCGTTTCCATGAGTTCATTGCTCTGTGTTGTGTGATTACTACACAGTACCACGCAACACACCTACTGTACATTGACAGTGCAGGGGGTGCGTTGCTGTTAACTTGAATGGCACCCAAAATGCACCTCCGGCTTGCAGTGTGATTGAGCATGCTGCAACGCTCAGTACCGCAATACCGTGCGTTGCGGTGCAATTAAAAAAAGTATTGCATATACTACTGGTTGCCTTGTATCCTGGCACACAGTTCTGCCACTCTGGAATCCTCGAAGCAGTTCTGCCGATCCAGTACTCCTGGTATTCCTATACCTATCCTAGTCCTCAATCCATCACTCCAGTCTTGCCCGGTTTCCTGGTACACTTCCCTGCTGCATATGTATGCTGGTAATCCAGTATACATGGCATGATGTTCCAATATGTTAGTACTTTATATGCTTATTTGCCCTCATCGCTCTCAAGTGGCTGGTGGGACCGGGTTGGATCCTTAGATCAAGGGTGGGCAGCTTGGCCCTCCAGCTGTTGTGAAACTACAAGTACCATGAGACATTGCAAGACTCTGACAGCCACAGGCATGACTCCCAGAGGCAGATGCATGATGGGATGTATAGGTTCACCACAGCTGGAGGGCTGGAGTTGCCCACCCCTGCCTTAGACTCTGCACCTCAGCAAACCCAGTTGTAGTCAGGGTAGGGTCCTGTACTCTGCAGGCTCAGTTCATGACACCCAGGTTTTTTTTTTTTACACATTTCAAATCATAACAGCTTGTCAAACAAGGTAGTTTATTCCGCCAGCATATATTTCATACAAAGTCTGTCTTAAAGCACATAAGTCATATTGCCTTCAGATTGCCTGCTACCTGAGCAGTTTTCTTGAAAATACTTTTGTGTGAAAGAAGAAATGAGACCGAGGGAATGTTATACCCAGGTGACAGCTTATACCCAGCTTGGCAAAATGATGTACAGTCTGATCAGGACTGCACTCTCAATGGTAGAATTGCCAGAACTACTTTCTTGATTACTGCGTTGTAGTTAATTTCTCAGCTAACAGCTGACATGATCAATTCCAAAACTGCATCGGGGACGCATTCTGGTGAGTGCTCCATGGAAAAAGTTGTCAAGGGACCACTTGTATCTTTTTATAAAGGCAATTTAGGTAAAAAAAAAGAAAGTCTGCAACTGGGTGTAGAAACCATTTTAAAGGAGAACTATGAGGTGAGTACTTTTCACTCACCTCATAGTTCTAGACGACCTGTGACAATGAGACTGTCACAGGTCGGCTCAGTAGATCGGGAGGTGAGCGAACACATACCGGGTTCGCTCGCCTCTCGATCCTGTCACGGCTCTCTGCCGTGACAGGGGGAGGGGCTGGATTCCCCTCTCCCCCGCTCCGATCTGCCAGCGCTGACTGGCGGAACGGACGGGGGAGGGGGCGGGTACAGCTGGCTCTGCCTGTAGATAGGCAGAGCCAGCTGTCACTCACGCAGCTGGGCTGATCCCGTCAGCTAAGTCGTGATCCGCTCTGGCTGCGGCGTCTCAGTATACCGCGAGCTCTAGCTCGCGGTATACTGAGCTTAGGATAACGGGAGGACACTAGTTTGTGAACTCCCGTTACCCTAAGGAGAACTATGGGGAAAAACACTGACCCCATAGTTCTCCTTTAAGCTGGACAAAGACATTAGTAAGTGAGCAAGCTGGATCTCTTAAAGCAGTAGGATCTCTAAACTTTCTAGTTGGTTGTGTGGTGCAGGCCCTTTTGGCAGACTAAGAGTTATTGTGAAGATTTTTTAAAGTTAAAGTGGAGACGCAGACTGAGACATACTGTATTAACTTACAATGCACCACCCAAGCCTTGGGATCTTTAATGCTTTGTTAGGACAGAGTGTTCAAATCTAGCTGACAATTGATGATAAAATATGCCAGCAAAGTACAGACAGGGTTAATTATGGTCAATGTTACATCCCAGCCCCCTCCTTAATAAATACATATAGTTACATACAGTAGTTACATAAGGGGTCTATTCACTAAGCTGCCGTAGGCAGCCGAGTGAATGACCAATTTGAAGTGAAGTGAGCCGAACCCTGTTCGGCTATTCACTTCAGGCTGGTACGGCTGATTTCAGCCGTACATTGGCTGAAATCAGCCGTACATCGGCTTGCTTCGCATTGCTTTGGGTCGGCCGAACATGCTCAGCATGTTCGGCTGACCCGAAGTGCAGAAGGAGTTTGACTCAGGCGATCCAACATCTGGATCGGCTGAGCCGAACCTCCGGCAGGCTACTCGCTGCTGTTCGGCCTATTCTCATAGATGCCGAACAGCAGTGAGTGAATAGCCGAATGCTGCTGAGCGGCATTCGGATCGGCTGTTCTGCTCGGTCCCCCGCCCAGCTGTCAGAAGCAGGCCGTCAGCCGGCCAACGGCCTCAGCCTAGCCTAGGCATATGCGTTCGGCTCGACTGAGCCGCTCGGCCATGTTCAGGAGCTGTACGGGCTATAGTGAATAGCCCGTACAGCACCCCTTCGGTTCTACTGATCCGAAGGGGTCCTGGGGCCGAAGCTAGCCGAAGGATCGGCCGACGCTATGGCTAGATCCTTCGGCAGCTTAGTGAATAGACCCCATAGTATTTGAGGTTGAATAAAGACATAAGTCCATCAAGTCCAACCTATGGCATGTATGCATTTATGTTTGAGCAGGTGTGTGCGTGTATATGAGTCCATGTGTGATTTTGCTCTTAAGAGTACTTGTACCTCTGTATGTTATGGTCTCCAAGGAAATCGCCCAAGAGTTTCTTGAATGATTTCACACTCTTAGCTGAAATCACTTCCTGCGGCAGAGAGTTCCAGACCCTAACCGCTCTAACTGTGAAGAACCCCTTGCGCCCCTTGTGTAGAAATTTTTTTTCTACCAATTTGTGGTGGTGCCCTCTGGTCTTTGTTACGGAGCTAACCGTAAAGAGTTTGTTAATAATGTTGCTGTCCCCGTTGAACAGTTTATACAGGAAAATCATGTCACCCCTTAATCTCCTAACCTCCAAAGAGAACATATTTAATTTTAACAACCTTGTTTCATAGTTCAGGTCTTCGAACCCCTTAATTTGGTTGCCTTCCGCTGGACTTTTTCCAGCTCAAGGACATCTTTTCTTAGTACTGGTGACCAAAACTGGACCGCATACTCCAGATGTGGCCGAACCAGTGATCTGTAAAGTGGCAAAATTATAGACTTGTCCCTGCAATACATTCCCTTCTTAATGCAAGACAGGACTCTGCTTGCTTTGTTTACAGCAGTCTGGCACTGCGAGCTGTACTTCAATTTCCGGTCTATAATGACCCCCAAATCCTTCTCCGTTTCCGACTTCCCTAGTGGCACACCCATAAGTGTGTAGTCCATTTGCCTATTTTTAACTCCAAAGTGCATTACCTTGCATTTATCGACATTGAATTTCATCTGCCATTCAGTTGCCCATTCCCCGAGTTTATCCAGGTCCTCCTGTAATGTTACATTGTCTAAATCCGTGTCTATTACCCTCACAATTTTCATATCATCAGCAAACACTGAGACATGACTACTCACTCCCTCCCCGATATCTTTAATAAACAGGTTAAAAAGCATGAGGCCCAGCACAGAACCCTGGGGCACGCCACTCATGACTTCAGCCCAGTCTGAAAAGGTGCCGTTTATCGATACTCTTTGTACACGTTCCTTTAGCCAGTTTTCTATCCACGTGCACACTAATTCATCTATGCCCATAGCCCTTAGCTTGTATAACAAGCGTTTATGTGGCACCGTATCAAATGCTTTGGAAAAAAAAAAAGTAGTCCTTAATAATTCCCTCTAACAGTTTACATACTATGCATGTCAGACTTACTGGTCTATAGTTCCCCGGTTGGCATTTTGACCCTTTTTTGAATATAGGTACCACATTTGCCCTTCGCCAGTCACTTGGCACTCTACCAGCCATTATGGATTCCTTAAAAATGAGGAACAATGGTCTCGTTATCTCCTTGTTGAGTTCCTTGAGTACCTTGGGATGTAGATTATCAGGTCCTAATGCTTTATTTGCATTTGGTAGTTTGAGCCTATGTTGTATCCCAGTTTCAGTCAACCACTCAGGTGTATTTCTTGTTAAATTATGTGTTTTATCATGTACATTAAACCCGTCTGTTTCCTCGGTGAATGCCGACGAGAAAAAAGTATTTAGCGCCTCGACCCTCTCCCTGTCTTTTGTGACTAACCTCCCATTTTTGTCCTTTATTGGGCCTATCTGTTCCTTTCTCCCCTTTTTAGTGTTTATGTATTGATAACAATTTTTGGGGTTCCTTTTACTAACTGTGGCGATATATTTCTCACATTCAATTTGAGCTGCCCGGACTACCAGTTTACATCTTTTATTACATTCTTTGTAGTTTTGGAATGCCAATACTGTCCCCTCCGTTTTATACATAGTAAACGCCACTTTCTTTCCCTTAATGTGTTGTTTTACCGTTTTATTTAGCCATATTGGCTTCGTTTTTGATCTTTTACTTTTGTTACCCAACGGTATACACTTGGTAATAGCATTTTTTTATTTGTTCTTGAAACAGTCCCACTTTTGGTCAAAGTTTAGTTTATGAAATAAGTTTTCCCATTTGATTGCACCCACTATATTGTGTAGTTTATCAAAGTTGGCCTTCCTGAAGTTTAGGCTTCTCGTTCGACCAGCCCACTTCCCTTTCCTCCACCCAATATTAAAAGCAATCACCTTGTGATCACTATTACCCAGTGTCTCTCCGATTTATAATATCCTCAATTAACTCCTCAATATTATTTAATTATTTAATATATTATTTCATTCAATAGCCTCAATTATTATTGCTGATGATCAGATCTAGGATTGCATTTTTCCTAGTCGGGACCTCAACCATTTGATTCATGAAATTGTCTCGCAACATATTAAGAAAACGGGCCGCCTTTGCCGATTGGGAAGTTCCATTAGCCCAGTTGATGCTTGGGTAATTGAAGTCGCCCATTACCACTACATTTCCCTGTTTCCCCGCTATTTCTATTTGGGATTGTAGGTGGGCCTCCTCCTCTTCCCCTATATTTGGAGGTTTATAACAGACACCCACAATAAGTTTACGGCTAAGGTCCGTTCTATCTAGTACTAGCCATAAAGATTCCACATCATCTCCACCATCTGACGTGATATCGTCACGTATGTGCATAAGGAGGTTTTTTTAACATATACACATACCCCTCCCCCCTTCTTGCCAGCCTGTCCCTCCTGAACAGGTTGTACCCTTCCATGTTAGTAGCCCAATCGTGTGTGCTATCTAACCACGTTTCTGCTATTCCCACTATATCGTAGTCCTCCTCGAGTAACATAACTTAAAGGTCTTCTATTTTATTTGCATTGGTTAACATACATTTAATTTTTGTACTTTTATTGGTTAAACGTTTGCTCCCCTCTTGCACCCCACTACTATTTTTAATTGCACCTGTTACGGTTGGTCCATTCCTAATTGGATCACCTTGGGCAATTAGATTTACTTTATTGACTACATTTAGTATGTTCTCTATGTTGGCTTGATTAATTACTTTGACTATGTTGACTGGAGTGAGCCTACTATCTAATCCTGTATTTTTTCCTTCTGTGTTATCTGTCACTATTGGTTGTTTAATATTACATTTTTTGGTTTTTATTTTACCCTCCCCCCATTATCTAGTTTAAAAGCTCCTCCAGTTTTTTAACCAACCATTTCCCCCCC
>NW_017307117.1:11308-12598 GCF_000935625.1 Nanorana parkeri
TGCTGAAGAGCTGGTAACCGACTGAGAAGTCGGCCCAGTTCTCCAGGAAACCAAAGCCCTCATTCCGACACCAGTTCCGGAGCCACTTGTTAAGTTCCCTCAACTCGCGCTGTCTGTCCGGAGTGGCTCTTGGCACTGGCAGTATCTCAGAGAATACCACCGTGGAGGTCCTTTCCTTCAGCCTAGCACCTAAGTCTCTGAACTCTTTTTTTAGGACACTCCATTTATCTCCTATTTTGTCATTGGTGCGGATGTGCACCATGACAACAGGGTTGTGCCGAACCCCATCCAGTAATCTGTCAATTTGTTCCGCAATGTGCCGCACACGCGCCCCCCTGTAAGCAGCACACTGTTCGACTCTCACGGTCCCGATGACAGATTACCCTGTCGGTTCGCCTGATGATGGAATATCCCCCCAACATCACCCCTGAACTAATATCCCCAACATCACGCAACCTGGCGTATTTGTTGGGGTTAACCAGTTCATGGCTGACCTCTCTCCCACTCTTCCCTCTACCCTGTCTTCTAACAGTGACCCAGCTTCCCACCTACATAGCATGGGAAAACTTAACTTTTGGAGTTTTAAGAAAAGAGCATGTATACATTTTAATTATTTAATTATAGTTATTCTGTGGGAATGGGAACATGTGACAAATATAAAGTAGGTGTTATCGTAATTTGTCTGTAAAAGTGGAAATGCTGTTTAAGCAATGTGAAGGGAATTCATTTTCTTAAGCTGGCCATACACCTATAGAATTTCTGCAGATTTTCTATGATCAGATGGAAAAAGTGCAACAGATTCCTCCATCTACGCTAAACTGTGTGGATGGAGGAATCTCCCGTTGGGCCAAGCTTTGGTATCGTGCTAGTCAGCCCCGCTGGCTCTCAAAACACCTGAACAATCTAATTGGATGCAGGCATTGTTTAGGTATTTTGAGAGCCAGCAGGGCTGACTAGCGAGATACTGAAGCTTGGCCCAGTGGGAGATTCCTCCATCCACACAGTTTAGCATAGATGGAGGAATCTGTTTCACTTTTTCCATCTGACCATATGGCCAGCTTTAGGCTGCTCTCCCAGGAGTGGTGGCTGAAGGTCGGCTATTCGCTTGTATAAGGACTGAGTGTGCAAGTAGTGTAGAGCCAAAAGCAGAATGTAGAAAAACAGGCATCTGTAGCAATTATACCCCCCTTAGGGTTCCTCCAAATGTATCATTCCAGCAAAGACTTTGTTCAACAGTACCAAGTGATGTAGGGGGACCAACCCCCCCCCCCCCCCACCCCCATAATATCA
>NW_017307117.1:13247-17870 GCF_000935625.1 Nanorana parkeri
TGATCGCTTTTATTTCTGAAATGTGATCATTCTGACCTGTAGTGTGCTTACACAGAAAACTGAGCGGCAGGTAAGCAGACATATATATGTATATATATCTATCTATCTATATACAAGGCTTGAAAAATTTGACCAGTCAGTCAAAAATTTCACCAGTCAGCATGACGGACTATAGCCTTGCAATTTATGTTAAACATTTTTGGGGACAGATAGAGCTTTCTTTTGTGACCCCACGGGGGGTTATTTTTTTTTACTATATAATGAAAAAAGTACCATAAATGTTAAAAAAAAAAAAAAGTTTCCCTACGTTATGTTATAAAACATTTATTCTTACCCATATTTTTTAGTAAAACATAAAAGTCAGGGTCACGTCGGGTAAATAGACACCAAACATGTCAAGCCTTAAAATTGCGTGCGCCCGCAAAATCGCAAAAAACGCCCATAGGCGACGATTAAAATGCTTTTACTGCTCATCAGTTTAGTATTATCAGTGATTAATGGCTCTAAAATGATTGCTCTCACTCAGACGGCGATATGTAACATGTGCGGCACAATAGGCGCAATCGTCGTTTTCGCATGTAGGCGCACCCGACGCATATCTGCGTGTGTATGGCGGGGGCGGGGACTTAAAAAAATCTTTTCTTTTTTATTTTTTTTATGCTTCTTTATTATTTTTTATGATTCTTTCATTTTTGGATTACTTTTTTTTTTTTACACACAACTTTATTGCTATTACATGGGGGGCTAAGAACCCCCCTATGAGATAGCCAATTTACATGCCTCTTTATGGAGACATCAGGGGTCCCCAAGACCCCTAATGTCACCTAGGGACCCCCAGAGAAGCTGATGAAGCAGAGATCGGCTTCATCAGCTTCTGTAACTGGAGAGTGACACTGAATGCAGGAAGTGATGTAATATACATCACTTCCTGCATTCGGGGACTGAGAGGAGATCAAACGGAGTTCGTGTACTGAACTCCCTTTGATCTCCTGTCACAGAGCCGTGCCGGTCCCGGCCGCATCGCACACAGCGGATCCCGGGACCGGCAACGGCAGTGACAGCGGCAGGTAATACAAGCGATCGGCCGGCCGTGTAATTACAACGGCTGGCCGAGAAGCTGCTCGTCCTCTTGTCGTGGACGAGTGGATTTTTCAAGCCCTGCCCATAGTTCTCCTTTAAGTGTTTGAATAAAGCGGGAAAGGGTCAGAACCTTTCTCAGGTTTTAAATCCTGTCCGGGTCCCCATATCAATTTTTTTCTGTTCTGTCAGACAGCTGACAACTGAACAGGAGGTGAAGGGAAATCATCCTTATGGGGGCACATACAGCTAAAAAATGACTCCAGAACAGGGGTTCTTAAAGCTGAACTCCGGCCTTTCCTTCAGTCTTGTACAGTTGTACCAGCTCCTTTTCTGGACTGAAATTGCTTCCTCTGATGTCACTGCACACTGCAAGTTTCTCCCAATGTGGATTAGAAGCTGAAGCAAGTCAGATATAGTCCGCCTCATTTCCTGGCTGTAGGAGGCTCAGCAGCACATGTAGGTGTTACCTAGGGCAGTCTGAGTGAAAATGCAGCCCACCTAGGAGCACCCACTCCTGCGGACTAACACATATTTGCTGAGGGCTCTTGAGAGGAGTATTGAGGCAGGGTGCTGTGATTTTTTTTGGGGGGGAAGCTATGTACGGCCCCCTGCCAAACCTTTCCACCAGCCATAATCTCAATGGAATGTATTATTGTAACTTCCTGTTGTCCCTTGTACAGCAGCACTCGCATTAAAGAGGAAGGGCCAGTTATTCATGGCATTATTGCCTTTAAAAGGCACAAGAGTAAAATCCATTGCTCTTGGTAATGTAACTGAGATGACCAGATATGCCGCCTCCCATGCTCCTCAATATATGTCTGTGTGATGATGCTGAGGGTTGTGGCTGTTACTAAGCTCTGATAGCACAAGGCGCTGCAGTGCAAGGGCTGGAAGAGCATTTTTACTGCAATAAAGAGGTGCTTTAAAGAACTACAGTAAAAAAAAAAATATTAACCCTTGCGCAGCGTGCCCTGGTTACTATTTAGGCCCCATTCACACCTGACCGTTTTGTAGCGCGTCCTACGCTCGATGAACGCTCTACAAAACGGTCAAAAAAATGAATAGCATTGTAGTCAATGGTATCGTTCCCACCTGTCCGTATTTCCGCCGTCCCGAACGCACTACAAAACGGCCCACACATGAAAAGGTCCCGGAGCGTTTTTTGCTGCGTATTGGTCCGTTTTGTAGGGCGTTTTCCATTTGTATACTGCCAAGTAGACTTTGGAATCGCGCGACTTTTTTACCGCGAATCGCGGTAAAAAAAACGCGTGACGGTCGTGCACATACGCATAGTTGTGAATGGGGCCTTAAACCGGAGGGGGCTGTCACTTGTCCTGCACCGGCGTGACGAGGGGACAAGTTATAGTAAAAAAAAGTATGTGGGGGGATGCTCAATGGTAACAGTATGGACTCCAGTATATCACTCCCCTTCTTCTCCATCACTTCTGTACTGTATCTGTACTGTATCATGCAGTGATGGAGAAGAAGGGAAGTGATATGCTGACAGTGTCACACACAGCACAGTACCTGCAGGATCTCTGTCGGCCTCACACCTCATGTGTCTGGACCTAGGAAGCCCCTTCAGTCTCCTCACAGTGACACCTCCGTTGCGCCAGGCTGACTGCTGGGTAATGCAGTCCTCTGGCCGGCGGCAGCTCTCCTGCTCCTCAGTTCGCCGCGGGTGGCGTGAGAGAGCTGCAGGTGCATTTGCGGCCGGTCACACTTTACTTCGCCGGGCGGCGTGAGAGAGCTGCGGCTGCATTTGTGGCCGGTCACACTTTACTTCGGCCGTGCCGACCTCCCCCTTCAGCCATCCGAGAAGCTACTGGCTGCTGCTAATACAAAATGAATGTAAAGCTCCCGGTCGGCCATTTAATTACAACGGCCGGTCGGGAAGCTACTCATCCAGCACTGGCGTCCTCTCGTCACAGACGAGCGGACAAGTGCATTTCTCAAGCACTGTCTATCTATCTATCTATCTATCTATCTATCTATCTATCTATCTATCTATCTATCTATCTATCTATATCTATCTATAGATAGATATATATCTATATATAAATATATTTTTAAAAACCTGCCAAAGGATTTGTGTTTTTGTCCACCCAGTTCTGAGATTTGCACTGCACAACCTTGTCTACATGGGCAGGGTACCTGCTACCTGCATATAAGTTACACTTAGGTTTTATTCCTCCCCCAGCATGTGAACTAATACAAAATGAATGTAAAGCTCCCGGCCGGCCATTTAATTACAACGGCCGGTCGGGAAGCTACTCATCCAGCACTGGCGTCCTCTCGTCACAGACGAGCGGACAAGTGCATTTCTCAAGCACTGTCTATCTATCTATCTATCTATCTATCTATCTATCTATCTATCTATCTATATCTATCTATAGATAGATATATATCTATATATAAATATATTTTTAAAAACCTGCCAAAGGATTTGTGTTTTTGTCCACCCAGTTCTGAGATTTGCACTGCACAACCTTGTCTACATGGGCAGGGTACCTGCTACCTGCATATAAGTTACACTTAGGTTTTATTCCTCCCCCAGCATGTGACTGGACATTGGAGGCAAAACAGCAGACTGATAAGTTCATCTTTTTTTCTAACTCAGCTCTCACCTCCTCTCAGCATGTCACTTGCTGGCAAATGAGCATTGCAGCACATCTGACTGTATCCTTATGCTGCTTTCCCAGTCTGTGCTCTACTGTATATAGGCTGCAAGAAGCTGATGCCACGCCCAGTTTAGATGCACACACTTCTTGCATTTATTGTACATTTAATGTGCATTAATGAATACAGAGCTGTGTTAGTTGGTGCCTTTTATTTCTGCCTGCAGTTTAGCTTTATGAATAACTTGTCTACATCTGTTGGTGCTGATATACTTTCAGAAGAGGGAATAGATTAGGTAGCAGGTGAAAGCCTTCCTGTATCCTCCTCCTACACTGCAGTTCCAAACACTGTTTTTGTTTGATGGTATCGTTCTGGCATCAGTATCACTTAAACATTTAAAAGGTAGAACAAGGGTGATTAGCAACCATGATTACATAAAAAAATGATTAACTACAGCTGACAGGTACACACCTTGTGCTTAGGCATGCCCTATAATTACCGGGGTGTTTAACAAACGTGTCATGCTAGAATGTGTTTCACAAGCACAACCTTTGCAATTACATCATAATGTAGACACTTCTAAAATGGAATAACCATTCAAACAAGTATACATAAAAAAGACAATTTGTATTTCAATTAGTTGACTTCTATTATCCAAAAGAGAGATAGTTAAGATAGAAATAAACTGAAGTATCCAAAAAATTAGTAGTGTGTAATTAGAGGAATGTGCAATTTACTTCTGTTTTAATGAAATCTAAACATAAAAAGAAGGGTTTGTGCCCAAAGGAAAAATTATCTTTAGTTTTAAATACAATTTGGTATTTAAGCTCACCCTAGAGATCCCGAATATCTCTGAGTGACTCTAATGTTCACCCTGGCATCTATCTTTTGCATTTGGCTGCCCCATTAGCTAAATCCCTATAA
>NW_017307117.1:17940-27763 GCF_000935625.1 Nanorana parkeri
TAAGCACGAGAGGGATGCCTTACATCCAGGGGTGTATCTACCGCAAGGCAAACTAGGCATTTGCCTAGGGCGGCACTTTCCAGGGGGGCAGCATTTTCTGCAAAGAGCCGGAGTTACCTGTGAGCATACTGGGCACTTGCCCGGTGGGGCACAGAATCAGGCAGCGGGGGGCTTGGGGCTGGCTATAGCATGTGATCTGATGATAGGCCTCCCAGAAGCAGGCTGGGGGAATGCAATGTATCCTGTTGGTACTGATGGCACATTGGGCTGCAGGTAAGAGGAACAGCACATGTATGCAGGGAAAGGGACCCTGCCCAGCCCACCATAGACCTCACACAGCCCACCATAAAGCCTGCACAGCTCTCCTGAGACCCCAGTAAAGCCCACCGGAAACCATGCACAGCTCTCCTCCCCCCGTATGATCCCATGTGTGCTGTATCCAGTGACTGACTGGTTGCATCATATGTCCTAAACAGGAAGGGGTGGAGCAAATTTGGATTGAGGGGGTGCCCGAGTTAAGTCTTGCCTAGGGCAGCGCAAAACCAAAATACACCACTGCTTACATCACAGAATTATGTAACAAGTCTTACCATAAGGGCCTCTTATTTTCGGTATATGTGATGGAATGAGACAATGTGGGAAATCCATAAAAACTGGAGCACACAAAATGTGAACAGTTTCTCATGGCATCATGGCAGATAAACAGCTTCTCTGTTTCATTTTCAAAGCTTAAGAAACTAAAGAGAAAAGCTGATTGGTTGCCATAGGCAGACAGAGCCGTAGCTAGCTCTTTTTGCACCTAAAGCAAGAACAAAAAAATGTGCCCCCCAATAGGCGCGTGGTCACCCAACGCCGCGCATGTGTGGCGTCATGTAACGTCATGCGCCCGGCCTCCTTGATGTGTTTTTTTCTTTTTTATAATTTTTTCTTTATTTTTATTATTAATTTTTTATTATTTTTGTATTTATTTTGTATTTATTTAATATTATTTTTTTTCTATTTTTTTTTTTTTTTACTGTTGAGGGGCTTTGGGGAAATATTAGGGATATAAACAGAAATAGAGAAAGAAATTGAGGACACAGAGTCCTCAATCTCTTTTTCTGCACCCTCTGTTCTAAATGAATGGAAAGTACAGAGGCTTCCCATTCATTCAGAAAATATTTACTATCAAGCAGTTTCTGAATGGGTAGAAGCCTCTGTACTGAGTGCTAATACCCATTCAGAAACTCATGAATGAACAGGAAGTGATATAAATATAAATCACTTCCTGTTCATTCATAACTGGGGACACTCAGTACTATGTGTACCCAGTCATTTACAAACACTGGAGTGATTAGCTGATCGCTCCAGTGTTTGCTCTGCAGCTCGGCCACGCACAGAGGGGATCCTCTCAGATCCCTGCTGCTCTCCCCCGCCTATATGGGCAGAGGCAGCGGGGATCCGAGGAGAGGTGAAACGCTGAAACCGGCAGGGGGGAGGGAGCGCTGTCACCCCAGGATGGCCGAGCGATGAGGAGCGAGAGAGCCGCAGCTCCTGGCCCCCCCGCACCTACACCCGAGGCACTCGCCTCACCCTAGTTACGACCCTGTGGGAAGATTCTGTCTGCTCCAGTTTTCATTCATTCCCCCCAATATCTTCTGTTTTCAGAAGGCTTGTGAAAATCTCTGATTAGAGTCAGGGCTTTTTGATTTCTTCAGTTCTTTCTCACCATAACATATAGAGTAATACTGTCCTGTTGGGTCCCAAGCCTTACTCCATAGAAGCCATGGCTGCCATACACTACACTGATATTGGCCAAATAGCTAGAAACAGCTGTAGGCAGTTTGAAAAAAATTGCTTTATAGTATTCGGCTATATTTGCACTATGCACCACCAGTGATTTTACATGTGCGTCTGGCCAATGAGGGTGTAAAGCAGCGATTTGCATGGCTCCACCAATTTTCCTCTTATTTTTGGGATATATGATTGAATGAGACATGTGAATACCTTCTGATTTACTGTGCTGATTAGAGTCAGGGCTTTTTGTTTGCTTTTGTGCCTTCTATCCATAACCTCATTGGTTATGCTGTCCTATAAGGTCCTATTAAAGGAGAACTATGAGGTGAGTGCTTTTCACTCACCAATGAGACTGTCACAGGTCGGCTCAGTAGATCGGGAGGTGAGCGGGAGGTGAGCAAACACATACCGGCGTTCGCTCACCTCTCGATCCTGTCACGGCTCTCTGTCGTGACAGGGGAGGGGCTGGATTCCCCCCTCCCCGCTCCGATCCCGCTCCGATAATTGTCGGGATCCGCTTCAGCTGCGGCGTCTCAGTATACTGAGCCTAGGGTGACGGGAGGACGCTAGTTTGTGTCCTCCCGTTACCCTAAGGAGAACTATGGGGAAAAGCCTTAACCCCATAGTTCTCCTTTAAAGCTTGATGAGTAGAGACAATGGTGAGAGTTGATTTGCAATTCAGGAGAATTAACAAACTTCCATCTTTTTTACTCATCAGTATTTCAGTATTTATAAATACATATGACTGAAGTTGCTGAAAATGTTAATTTAGTAAACAATTGATGATGATTCTGGAATGAAGCCAGTGTCAGTATATATGACAAATGTCAAGGCTTAGGTCATGTGGATCTTTCTTTGGATACCAATCAGGCAAAACCACTGGCCAGCTTGCATTTACAAGCTGTTCCAGGCATTATAACAGATTTCCTGGCTTCTCAGGAATGGCCAATTTCTGGGCAACTGCTCCAGTTTGTCTGCTTCAGTTTTGAAAAATTCCCCCCAAAACAGCTTAGAGTAGAATGCTCTCCATAGAAATAAGCAGACATTTTTTTAAAGGACAGTTGTCCAGCTGGTGGCTCAGGCAGTATATTGGAGAACACACCAAGTGACTGAAGTTGCTTAAAATGTTACTTTATACACAAATTAGATGGTTCTGGAATGAGGCCAGTGTGGTCCATATGAAAAATGCCAAGGCTCTGATGATGTGTGCACTTACAAGAGTGTGGTACTGCCTATGGGCACCAATCAGGCAGAGGTTTTATAAAAGGACAGCTGTCCAGCTGGTTGCTCAGACACTATATTGGAGAACACCAGAGGCATATCTGCAACAAATTGTACCCCTGGCATTCTGCCCAGCTCCTGGCAACCAGTGCCATTACAACCATGGCCCTTACACATCTCCCCGCCTGGCTCCTAACAAACTGAGATGCTCTGGCCAGTGTCCCACCCAGCTCCTGGTAACCAGTGATGTCCCCAGAGCATCCCTGGTTGCTAAGAACTGGCCGGGGAGATGTGTATGGGAGAGGGGTGGGGAGAAAAAAAAAGTCAGCTGTCTCCGTGGGTCAGTAAACTTTCGCTGACTTATAGAGCGGCGTCCCCCCCTTCAGGGGGCGCTCAGGGCATGTGCCAAATGTGCCATACTTTGGATACGCCACTGGAGAACACTTCAAGTACAGCTGCTGGTGATACCTTTATAATCCAGCCCTTCATGATTACACCACCCCCACCAATGGTATGTTCCAAAAAGAAAGAAGGCATTACACTGCTGGCTCAATCACATGACATAGAAGGATCATGTGACTATGTTGGAATAAAAAGGTGCATTGTTCTGTAACTGGTACACCTGATGAAGGGAATGGCCTAAAACATGTTGTGTATGACATCTGAAATACAAGCACATGTTTATACCTGAAAGTGGTCCTCTTTTCTGCATTCATACAGAGAACACTAATGAGAATAACTACATTAATATAATTAGAATATTCATCAAATAAATGAAAAAGAAAAACATAAACTCCAGGGAAAGCAAAAATCCTGACTTCGATGCCATATGACATTGAGACAGAATCCCAGAATCGTGTAAACCATTGAATAGACAGTTCCATGAATATCAAGTGGGAGAGCAGCCCAGTCTAGGTGTCAGTTAATATGCAATCTACATAATTAATCACTGTTCCTGCTAGAGGTAGCCCTGTGCTGTCCTGCAATGAATGAGACAATAAACAATTGCAGACACATTCAGAGTAAAATTCAGCAAGAATCTCCCAGCCGTTTTCTAGAGAAGAGATGATTTTAATAAAAAGCAGATCAATGTTAAAATAAAGGCATCATAATACGTGTGTGTGTGTGTGTGTAGATAAAAAAATAAAAATAATACTCCCCTATGTGGATGAGCAATAGAGGAGTGGTTCAATACCTCGGTCAGGAAACCCTTTTGGTACTGTACATTCTGCCAATTCTAGACTCTGCATCCCAAGGCCGCGTGTCACCCGCAGTGGGTACCGGGTGACACCCCGCAAGACGTCATTGTGCACTGTGTGATGTCATCACACACGCATGCGATGAGGTCACGTGCATGCGTGGCCATCTTTGTGATGGACTCTGACAGTGAGAGGAGGGGACGTTCACCCATCGGAATAAGGTATGCCGCTGTGTCCCCTCCTCTCTCATGCAACTGTCGGGCTCTTGGTCCATAACCAAGTGCCTGACTTTTGAGAGGGAGTGACAACAAAATGACTGTCAGTCTTTTTGGTGTCACCCGGGTGCGGGCGGCACCCCCCCTAGTGACGCCACTGCCTGTCACCAACATAAAGATTTGCAGGCAAAGCACAGCAATATCAAGTATTTTAAAAGCTTACATACAGTGGGGGAAATTTATCAAAACTGGAGCAGACAAAATCTGGAGCAGCTGTGCATGGCAACCAATCAGTTTCTCTCTTCAGTTTGTTCAGGTAAGATTTGAACATGAAAGAGAAGCTGATTGGTTGCCATGCACAGCAGCTGCTCCAGATTTTGTCCTTTCAGTGTTTTTCCTTCCCATAAATTATTTTTTATTCAATTGCAAAGTGCCTTTAACCTTGCTAAAAAAAATGAATTACCTAGCACAGCCCCGTCTTCTTGCACTTCATAGTTCCCTCTCTTCTGGGAGTGTCTAATTACTGTCTGTGCTGGCCAAGCTCCCCCATCCTCCCCCCCCCCCAACTCACGCAGCTGGGTGGATCCAGACATAATTGTCGGGGTCCGTTCCAGCTGCGGCGTCTCAGTATACCGAGCTTTGGGTGACAGGAGGAAGCTAGTTTGTGTCCTCCCATTACCCTTAGGAGAACCAGTGGCAAAACTACCAGGGTCGCAGTGGTCGCCGGCGCGACCGGGCCCTGGCAGTGACAAGTGGGCGGGCCCGCAGTGAACACGGCCGCGAGAACCCAGCAGCAGCCATCCTGATATTACAGGGAGCCCCGTCTGTACGCTCTCGGCCGCTGTCCCCCACGGTAGTGTGTTTTTTTTTTACAGCCTGCGCCTGCTTGAGCTTCCTTCAGCTGAGAGAACGAGAGGACCGTGACAGCTGAGGTAAGTACTTTCCATTATAGAACATGGCTGAATTTGGAACGGACTATATTCTATTCCATGTTCTATAGTGTCATTGTATTACTAGGAAACTACAAGTCGGCAGTTCAGTGGGACTTGTAGTTCTCTGTATGAAAGAAGGCTGTTTTAATTAATTCCTCATGAAAGTACTAGTAATACAATGTCATTATAGAAACATAGAATAGAATATAGTTGAACTTGAAAGTTACTGTACTATAATGCCATTGTATTATTAGTATTTTCATGAGGGATTCATTAAAACAGCCTTCTATCATACAGGCGACTACAAGTCCCAGCATGCACTCACTGTCCCTGTACAACTCTCACATATCACCAGGGGAACTACTGCAGGGGGCTTGCATGCTGAACTTGTAGTCCCCTGGGTGATTTATATGTGGGGGTGTGGCATGCTGGGACTTCTCTGGAAGTCCCAGCATGCCTTTATTGTTATACCCCCAGGGGCCTGGAAAGGAAGTAGAGGGCCCAGCCCAGTAACCGCCGAGGCCGTGACACTGCCTCATTCCTAGTTACGCCTCTGAGGAGAACTATAGGGAAAAGCCCTAACCCCATAGTTCTCCTTTAAAGTTAAAGCTCTGATAGGGCTGCTGATATCATATCCAGGCTGACAGCCCCTGGGCAGCAGGCTCAGGACTTTTGGATGTCTACACAAGGCAGGCTTTTACATTTAAATAACATGCATAAAATATGTGGAATACACATATAACATTATGGGAAGATTTTTATTGAAATGAATGGCTGGCATCAGAGTCTCTCTAGCCTGCTCTATAACTAAAGAGAACCTGTCAGCATATAATTAAGCCATTGCTGACTTACATTGAAGGTTCAAGCTCTAGGGATAGCATGCTAATCATGGCTTCACTGCCCAGTCACTGATATGACACAAATATGCAGCCAGTGACCTGAACTGCAAATTACCTAAAATATTTTTTAAAATATTTCGTACCTTATTAATTGTTTCATTGAAGCTGGATTATACATTGGACTCTAGGCCGCTTCTATTGCTTTGAAAAGATGGCAATGTACTGATAAAAGACTGACTGGAGGGACAAGACCAGAGACAGTGTATTAACATACAGTGCTTTGACATCTTTAACCTTTTGTTAGGGCAAGCAGTCCTCTACATCTAGTTAAAGGAGAACTATGGGGTCAGGGCTTTTCCCCATAGTTCTCCTTAGGGGAACGGGAGGACACAAACTAGCGTCCTCCCGTCACCCTAGGCTCAGTATACTGAGACGCCGCAGCCGGAGCAGATCCCGACGTAGATGACGGGATCCGCCCAGCTGCGTGAGTGACAGCTGGCTCTGCCGCTAGATAGGCAGAGCCAGCTGTCACTCACGCAGCTGGGCGGATCCCGTCATCTACGTCGGGATCTGCTCCGGCTGCGGCGTCTCAGTATACCGCAAGCTGTAGCTCGCGGTATACTGAGCTTAGGGTAACGGGAGGACACAAACTAGCGTCCTCCCGTTCCCCTAAGGAGAACTATGGGGTCAGCGCTTTTCCCCATAGTTCTCCTTAGGGGAACGGGAGGACACAAACTAGCGTCCTCCCGTTCCCCTAAGGAGAACTATGGGGTCAGCGCTTTTCCCCATAGTTCTCCTTTAACAACTCATAATGAAATCTGCCAGCACAGTACAGACAGGGTTAATTATGGCAAACACAACTCCCCTGCCCCCATAAACATTACATAGCAAGGGAGAACCAAGTAGCATTTTTCAGTCCTGGAGATTTTAGAAAAGAGCATTTTAAAAGACGAACAGGAATGTTTAAATATATTTTTGTAAGTTATGCAATGTGAATGGGGACATATAACAAATATAAAATAGGTGTTATCTCAATTTGGTTGCAAAAGTGGGAATATACTTTAAAGGTGTCCATTGTGGCCAGTTATATAATTTATAATCTAATCTACAGATAGTTCTCCCATTTATGGGGCAATTGCTTCCCCAGCAGGTGAGTAATAATGTATCTGAAGGATTACCTTTAAAGGAGTTCTAAGGCTGCGTTCACACCTGACCGTTTTGTAGCGCGTCCTACGCTCGACGAACGCTCTACCATACGGTCAAAAAAATAAATAGCATTGTAGTCAATGCCCTCGTTCCCACCTAGGCGTATTTCCGCCCGTCCCTAACGCCCTACAAAACGGCCCACGCCTGAAAAGGTCCCGGGACTACTTTGGGCCGTTTTGTAGGGCGTTTTCCATTGGGATACAGCCAAGTAGCCTTTGGAATCACGCGACAGTCGCGCAACTTTTTTACCGCGAATCGCCTAGGTGTGAATGGGGCCCTTTCATCAACTTACTGGATTCCCAGTGTGCTTTGCATCTCTTTCCCTGCTGCTTGATGTGATGCAATCTCGATTTCTCAAGACTACATAGCCCATCATGCATTGCTTCCAGCAAGCAATGATAATGTTATATTGTTCAGACGTTGAGACGTAGCTCAGAAGACAGGGTTTGGTGCAGTTGTGACACAAAGAAGTTCATATTCACAGGGCTGAGTGACATTGTGTCAGTGCATTCAGGAAGTACATCTTATGGGCATCTTCAATAAGTAAGTTTATAAACTTTTAGATCAATCTGGTTATTAGGTGTGGTATAGAACGTATGGAAATTCAGATTTATTTATAGTTTTGACCATGGATATCCTTTTAACTTCTGTATATTGTCTATATCTTCATATTATTAAACACTTGAAACAGGTTCTTTCAGGTTTGACCATGATCTGTATAAGATCACTCCTCTAGATGTGCTGGTGTGTGGGCCACAAATATTTAACATCAAAATAGTATGTTTTTATCACAGGGGTCCTTGTTTGTCATTCATACTATGAGAACTAATGAATGCCTCCCCAAAAATCCAATGCAGGAATTGTTGAGATCTCCCCATCGTGCTTGGTATTCACAGAAGGAGCAGAAGGAGAGAAGAGAATGACATCCTTGAGCACTTGCGCAGTCTGCAGGTTGCTATAGAAACAAACTGTGTCACAGCTGAGCAGAGAACAAACGACTGAATGAGTCTATTTGTGTGTCTGACAAATAATATTTGTATGGACCCCGAGGGATTTTATGCAGCTCTGGGGAACCTGACTGACTTTTTGCCTTTTTACCGATCTTCCCAGAGAGTTGTGTAATGTATCCAGCACAAAAGACAAGTGTGTTCTCTCCAGGAGAAAAAAGGATAAACGTAGGTGGTGCACACTCATTGTAACTAGACGAATCCACATCGTTGACAAACTGTTCTAAGGTCGTCGATGATTTTACATCATATTGTAATTATTTATTGTTATAAACAGCCGACTGCAATAACAGAAATGAGCTGAACAATTGCTAGAATAGTGGGACATCTGCTTTGTAGGTGATCTTGAATGGGTTTAGGCCAAATGAGAAGACAACACAGTTCTGACAATAGAAAGTGCCTTTTGAAGTGATATTAAAGTCAAAAGGTTTTTAATCTATTTCAAATGCGGATGAAATTACTTACAATGGATGCTGCTCCTTGATGTTTAAAAGTGTTAGCTTCCTGCAGAACCAGCTGATACCTTGAGCACTGGTCCTGATATCCTGTTTTAGGCTAGGTTCACAACTAGGCGACTAAGCTGGTGAGCAGTTCTCGCACGTTTTCGTTTGCGCGACTGTTCTTTGAAAACCGCAGGGTTTTCAAAGCATAGAGATGTCTATGGGACCCAAACTGCGGGACAACCGCCCGAAAATAGTTCCTGCACCATTTTGCGCGACAGGCGATTTTGTCCATGTGACAAACCGCAAAGGTGATCACCACAAGATCACCTACAAAGTAGAGGTCCCACTATTCTAACAATTGATCAGCTCATTTCTGTTATTGCAGTTGGCTGTTTATAACAAGAAAGAATTACAATATAATATCAAATCATCTACGATCTTAGAACAGCCTCCATTGACTTCAATACGAATATGTGTTTTGCGCGATATCGTGCGACTCAATCCGCACAATAAATCGCCTAGGTGTGAACCTAGTCTAAAGGGGGCTCATTTCCCTTGTAGGGTCCTATGAAGCCACCCTTGTGTGTGCTAGTATGCTGTGTGTGTCTCTACTAACACACAGGCACAGACACTCCCACCTCCTACTCCCTACTTGTCCTTCCTCTCTCTTTCCCTCTCCAACTAGAAGATGGACAGCTGCTGTAGTCTGCTCTGTCCTTTAACAGGAAGTTAAGGGAAGCCAAGCTGAGAGAGTTGGAGTCAACTATTTAGAGACATGATGACTGTAAGTGTCTGGGCAAACATTTTATTTTTTTCTGGGCAATGTATATTTGTTTCCTCCGGATTCAATACTTAAAAAAAGTTTGAGAGTTTAATAAAACTTTGATGCTTGTTACAGGTATATTATGTCCTTTATAGATCTTTAAATGTTGGAGAAAGAGGAGCGTGCTGCATAATTAGTATCCAATAAATGTTTATTGCACAT
>NW_017307117.1:27825-35542 GCF_000935625.1 Nanorana parkeri
GCCTAGGGCCAATTTTGGGTATTATCGTTTTTTGAGGTTTCGCGCGCGCACGCAATTTTAAGGCTTGACATGTTTAGTGTCTTTTTACCCGACGTGACCCCATCTTTTATATTTTACCAAAAAATTGGGTAATAATAAATGTTTTATCATTTAATATAGGGGAAACTGTTTTTTTTTTTAAATTTCGGTAATTTTTCCTTAATATAGTAAAAAAATAAAACCCCCAGTGGTGAATAAATACCACCAAAAGAAAGCTCTATCTGTCCCCAAAAAAGGGTATAAAATTCATTTCAGTACAGCGCTGCATGACGGAATAAATGTCAGTCAAAGTACCGCAGCGCTGAATACTGAAAAATGGCCTGGATGGGAAGGGGGTTTAACACCGCGGATGTCAACTGGTTAAAGAACAATTTACACAGCGATTTACACATTGTACATTCACATCAGTCCTTGCAAAGGACAAGGATTATTGCAGATATATGCATATATGAAATAATAATGATACATAGGGTATGCTATAATGGATTGACTGCTGTGATGGAATGACTGACTGACTGTCAGTAGCAGCCGGAGGGGAAAAAACATTGTGTCAATACTGCACATGTGCAGTGGCATTGTTGTTTCAAGCTGAACTCCAGCATAAGCAATTATTTATTAAATGCAAAAGGCATGCGTATTATTTATTGACTCTTGGCATACTTTGTGTATTTCTTCCAGATCTGTGCAATAATCAAGGATGAAACTTTACCTCTGTTCAGGAGCTTCCTGTAATAAAGATTGGTCACTGGTGCTCTCTCTCCTTGTGCAGGGTGACTGGTCCTGTATCCAGCCCATCCTCTAGTTTTTTTGCGACCTGTACTTTGTAGGACCTCTGGTTCCCCCCTAGAGCTCAGCTCCCTGCATAGATTATGTGCAGCACAGCAATGATGTCAATATACTTTTTACAATGTAATAACGTGGTTTGCAAAGACATTTGGTGCACACAAAGTGGATTTATATCCTCTGTGGCTTCTGGGGAATATATTTAAATGCAATTTTTTTTTTTTACCTGGATTTCAGCTTTAAATGTATACCAGCACCATCCATAACAGCCATACCCAGTGGGAAGCACATTCAGAGTGGTCCCTGCAGGAGGTGGGTTTGTGTTGCCATGGGACATGACCTCCTAATTTGTGGCCCATCAGCTCACACAACCTCCTTACCTCCCAGCTTCTGTTGTGCCTTATACAGACACTTATTTTTGACCTGCGACATCACAGCACCAACCCCCCCACCATTTCTGCCCCTGCTTAACTTTTGGGCACTCCGCCAATCTCTCCGCATGCTCTCTGTTATGCATCCTACTGTATTTGACCGCTTCAATGTTCACACTATTCACACTATCTGCGTTTGCGTTGCACTGGCCGCTTATTCCAGGGCAGCCTGAACACAAGACAAGGCAAACTGCCTTGTCACGGATAGGCTTGGTTCACACCATCGTGTTCTGGTACATACAGCATACAGTATTATTTTTTGCCGTACTGCAGTGAGACGTGGTACAACCGCATCACACCGCGTTGAGTAGGTATGCACCGATGCCAATATCGGTGGTGATACTGGGCATTTTTAGGAGTACTCGTGAAAATGCCCCGATACTAAGCGACGATACCAGCACTTTAACATTTTAAACGTAAGCGGCTGCCATAAGGTTTTGCCCTTGCTGGGCACCTCACGGCAGCCTTGTGGGGACCTCGCAGCAGCTGTTTACAGCACCTGCAAGTCAAACTTCTCCTCCTACTCCTTCCCGCCGCCTGCACTCGCCCGCATAGACATGGTGAGACCTGGCACGGCATTGGGGAGTCACGCTCGCAGAGCGCTGGTGAGACCCGCCCGTACAGCCTTGGGGAGGCCTGCACAGCCCTGGTAAGACACAAAGCAATCCGTATAGCCCTGGTGAGACCAGCACCGCCAGCACGACCCAGGTGAGACCCCACCTGCCTGTACAGCCCTGTTGAGACCCATCACAGCCCTGGTGAGACCCTGCACATCCCTGGTGAGACCACACACAGCCCGGATGAGACTGTACACAGCCCTAGTGAGATCACGCACAGCCCTGGTGAGAGCGCACACAGTCTTGGTGCGACCGCACGCAGCCCTGGTGAAACCCTGCACAGCCCTGGTGAGAGCGCACACAGCCCTGGTGAGACCCTGCACCGCTCTGGTGAGACCCTGCACAGCCCTGGCGAGACCCCGCACAGTCTCCTGAGACCCTGCACAGCCCTGGTGAGCAACACAGACTATGTAGCTTTAGATTGTTCTGCATTGATGTATTGCTGGGATTTGTTGTCCTCTATAGCTGGTGGTATTCTGTATTGCTGTATAATGTTTTGCTGGGATTTGTAGTCCTTCTACAGCTTGGAGTCAGTGGCAGAACTACCAGACTCCGCCACTGTCCTAAAAGCATGATTCAGTATTGTTTTAGAAAAACTGTCACATGGCACACAAAAAAAAAAGCAATGGTAATTGGTATCTGCAAGTACTTGAGGAAAAGTATCGGTACTCGTACTCGGTCTTGAAAAAATGATATGGGTGCATCCCTAGCGTTGAGCCCATAGAATTGAAGGAAATGTCACTTGTGACATTTCAATAGATTCTACAAAAAAAAAAAGCAACAGTGCAATGCAGCTCAATCAAGCACATTGGCACTGTTTGGGAATGCACACACCAGCAGCTGTGAGGTTGATAGCGGCTGCTGTTGTGAATGTACCCTCAATGGGAACACTTTTTCTAGTATGTCATTAAATTTATTTTTTAATCACCAACTACTACTGCTATTCAAAATAAATCTTAAACATACAACAACAACAACAACAACAACAACACATAAATGTCCCTTTGAATTCAATAGTCTTCATTAATCCAAACTGTTGTACATGTCGCTCCCTGTGCTCAGCCCTCCAGCCCTTCACCAGAATTAATTCCTCCCCTTTTAAATTCCTCCACCTTGTGGAAGGGTCATACATGTGGGATTCAGAGTACAAACAATTAGACCTGTGAAGATCTCCTTGCTCATCTCCCATGTACAACTGCTAAGTAGTCTATATTAGGTGACCTTCCATTACCAGCAATGAGACAGTATGGCACACATATCCGGTCTGCTTTATTAGCAGCAGAGAATAAAATTAAACACTTGGACTGATCGACCCAGGAAATTACTCAACCCATTGGATCTCTTGCAATGCATTTAAAGCACACCTGTGCTTTGCCAATATAGGGTAAACCCACAGGTTCTGCCCTAGAGCACTAGGGGTCACTGGTTCAAATCCTGGTCAGAACACTATCTGCTTGTTCTCTCTTTGCTCGTGTGGGTTTCCTCCAGGGACACTACAAAAGACATGCTAGAAGGTTGATTGGCTCCTGTCTAAATTGGCCCTGTGTGCATGTGAGATAGGGACCTCAGATTGTAAGCTCTTTGAGAGCAGCGACTAATGTGAATGTGCATGTAAAGCGCTGCGTAAATTGTCGCCGCTATATAAAATCCTGTAATAAATAAATAAAAAACAGGTTCACTTCAATGCCTCCCTCCCCAGCAGAATATATTAACCTCCCTTATCCTCCCCCACTATTATAATCAGCTCCCAGGAGCAATGGAAAACACTGTATAAGCTACGGGTTGTTGGAGTCATACCTTACACAGAGCTATGAGCTCCCCGCATTAAAACACTGATTGACTCATCACTGTCACATTGAGTCAATAATATGCTCCTCCATAACCAGTAGTAGCTCTTTATTCTTTGGGCTCCTCCTAGCACTGAACAAAGCTGTGGGGGTATGAAGGAAAGGTAAGTACTATATATGGTTGGGGTATTTGAAGGTGTGGTGCAGCATTTTCTTACCTTTTCTCAGTCCGGGCATCATTTAAAAGTATGCAAATCTTGAGGCAAAATGTCTCAGATAGGGGTCTGGTATGGATGCAAAAACAAAATCAGAGTCCACCTTCAAATCAGGAGCCCTCCATTTACATCAGAATCCCCCCTTCACATCAGAGCCCCTTTCACATTGGAAGCCCCCTTTTATATCAGGAGCTACAGCTGTGGGAGGGGGGGCAGGCCTGGATGGAAGAGAACTACCATCCTTTTCTGAATAGATCCCATCGTCCCTGGATTAGCATAATTTGTTTTCATGGTGCTGGTAAAAATTGAGGCACCCCTGAGGAAGCCAAAAGGCCTCCCAGGGTGCCACAGCATCCTGGATAAGAAAGGCTGGTGTAGTGTTCGGAGAATTGAAGCAAATCTGTTGAATGGGCTAAGCAATGTTTACTTTAATGTGCCCCCCCCGTACTGACGGCCGATCGTCACCATCAGCAACCCCGTACTGACGGCCGATCGTTACTATCAGCACCCCCCGTACTGATGACGCCGCCTCATAGTACCTTTCACCTCCGTTATCCTGCAGATTAACCCCCTCATCTCCATTCTCCCATTGTACGTGACCTGTACATTAACACCTTCACTTCCTTCCTGCATGACCTGTACACATGATACGCTGTATCTAATGCACCATTACCAAGCCTTATGTTTTAACACCCTCAATACTGGCACGTTTCTTCATTTACAAAACTTGTGTCAAAAAATTAGTTCACCTTGGGTTGCCAATTTTCTAAAAAAGAGGCCATTTTGGGGTTTTCATACCATCCTGTCATTTTTATTTGAAAATTATGGAAACTCTCAGCGGTTATTAAATACTACCGAAAGACAGGTCTATCTGTCTCAAAAATTACAAAATCATTCATTTGGGTACAGTGTTGCATGACTGAATAATTATCAGCCAAACTATCAAAGCACTGAAAAACGGGGTATATACAGGCTGGGACATAAGTGGTTAAAGGCAATGTGACTTTTTTAGAAAAAATAATAAATACACACTTCTTCATGATAAAAAAAAATGTGCATTTTGTTTTTGCATTGGAGCCAGTAAACCATTGCAATAACAATCAGTTGAGCGTGGGTGCAATGCTCTGGCTCCTGCAGAGTCTTTCACCTATCCATTTCTATACCTTGGTACGGACATATAGTAACATGGAAGGAAGGAAGAATGGATGGACTACAAGTGCAGTGACGTCACAGCACTTGTAGACCATTGAGAACTACAAGTCCCTCTGCTGTTGTGGCTGATGGGGCTTGTATTTTCTCCATTCACAGATCCTGTAAAACAATATATGAATGGATGATGCGGCTGTGGGGGCGCAGTCATCAGTCATGAACAGCACCAAATTAAAAATACAGAAGCAGTCAGTGGGGAGAAGAACCCCAATTTAGGTAAGTGGAGGGGGTGTGAGAGGAGTGGGGTGCCGATGTGACCATATTTATGTTGCAACCTGACTATGGGTGCAACATGAAACTTAGTACAAAAGGTGAAGTTGGCTTTCAAGGTCAAGTCAGGTTCACTTTAATCTTGATTTGGAGAGGGTCAGGGTCCCTACATATTCAGTCTACCACGCAGGCACTTCCAGGGGTGTCCGTAGCATTATTGCTGCCTGAGGCCAGGGGGTGGCTGCTGGTGGTGACGTTGAGGGAGGGGCTGCTGGTAGTGCACGCTAACAGTGGTCTGGCTGGTGCCCTGGAGATGCACCGCCTGCTCTGGCTGGCATCCTGCCCAGCTCACTGACATCAGTGGTTTCCAGGAGATGAGCGGGATGCCGGCCAGAGTGCCCCAGGTTGCTACGAGCAGGGAGGGGAGATGTGTATGGCTCTTACACATCTCCTTTACAGGCCCTTAGTAACTTGGGATACTCTGGCCAGGAAGGAAAGGAGGCTCTGGCCGCCCCCCCCAGGTGACCCAAAGAGATGCTGCCCGAGGCAACAGCCTCAGGCTATCTCATTATAGGCCCCCGGGCACTTCAATGGATTGTTATTTTGCCACTTTTTAGGCCAGGTCAGGTTTACTTAAATATAACACATGTTAAATGTATGCATTCCTATTCCCCTGCCCTCATGTAATCTATTGATTTCCATTATTTATGTAACCTTCTTAGAATCAGTAAGACTTCACTGATGAATATCAGTCAATATACTTAATAAATGAGAGCAGCTACCGTAATTCTCCTGAAGTGTCAGCCTTATTCATGTCAAATCAACGGCAGCCCTTAGAAACATTTCTGCTTCGGTGTTTCCATGGTAACCAAGCTTGGTAAATACATTGGCGTCACCTGAACAGAGACATGTATGGAATCGGAAGATGATGCTTTAATTCTTCTGTTCCTCCGCTGTGAGGACCAGCCAATGATGGGCTCTTGTTATCTTCCATGCAGCGGTTTGTGACGCACATCATGCTAAGATAATGATTTACAAGTTGTATATGATTATATTAGTATTTATAAACACCGCTCGATCATTTATTAATCCACTTATTATAATCCACATCATACACTTCCCAGAAAATTCTCTATAATAGCACATTTGAAAGAACAAATTAACATAAATCATGATCTGCCGGAGTCTAACAGGGTTATTCACAAAAGGGGTGTAGAGTTTGGAGAGGACAGGAGAAGTGAACAATCTAGGACAACATAGCTGATTTGGAAAAATTCTCCAATTCAGCTCACTTTCCAGTCCAGCTATGTTGTCCTAGATCAGGGGTAGCCAAACTCCGGCCCTCCATCTGTGGTGGAACTACAAATCCCATGAGGCATTGCAAGATTCTCACAGCCACAGACATGACTCCCGGAGAGAGATGCATCATGGGATTTGTAGTTTCACCACAGCTGGAGGGCCGGAGTTTGGCTACCCCTGTCCTAGATTGTTCACTTCTCCTGCCTTCTCCAAACCCTTCACCCTTTTGTGAATAATCCTGTAAATGTTATGAATAGTCAGGGTCCAAAACTATATCCCACCTCACAGCTTTACTCAGTATGACCTTTTACAAAATATTAGACCTAATAACTATAAACATTCACTACTCTAGATTGAAATGCTGTTTTCACTCAGTCCTGGTCCTTTGGTTTCTGACAGGATCACAGTTCTTCTTCTGACAATACCTTCATCTACTTTTCTCTCCAAAGGCTATCATCATTGTTCAAGCATTATCCTGGGTCAGCATCTACTGCTGGACTGAGATGAGGGCTCACAGTTATGGCTGTGTTCACAAATGTCTAAAACAGATCTTCCTTCTGCGGCAGCCTCTCACTTGTTACAGAGTTTACTGTTGTAGTCTGATCACTGGGATAGAGGAGATTAAGAAAATGCTTCTGCAGACCAATGGTATCATTTTAGCCTAGGCAAAATCACTTGCCTGAAAGACAGCCTATTAATAATAAATACAGGCGATTCAAAAAAGGATTTTGATGCAGCATATTGTGTGATGTCAGGAAATTTCTTCATGGAGGCTTGTAAAGTTACCGAAATGTCCAATTTACCCAGAATAAATGTGTGTCTGGGTTGTGTGTATGTGGTCAAATATAAAAGTTATATCAAGTTAAAGGAGTAGAAGTTATTTAATCAACAGTTTGTTAACACATAAAAAAAGTACAATGGCATTTCATTTGACAAAAGATTGCTTTACTGCTTAATAGAATATCCTCTGTATTACCCTTGTCAGACCCTCCCCATTCCTTCTCAATGTTTTGAATGTCATATCTGTCCATCTTTGAAGTACATACCCATGGGATTGTACGACCCTATAAACAAAACAAAAACCTTCAATCATTGTTCTTAATCCATATATAGATATATATATATAT
>NW_017307117.1:35714-41681 GCF_000935625.1 Nanorana parkeri
ATGTTCATGTTCTTCATAATATTAAGAAACTGACCTAAAATCATGATTTTGTATTGCTTTAGAAAAAAATGTGACCTGTCCCTTTAAGAAAAGGTATCGGTAATTGGTATCGGCGAGTACTTTAAAAAAGTATCGGTACTCGTAGTCGGTCTTAAAAAAGTGGTATCGGAGCATCCCTAATAACCACCATCAATAACAGTCCAATAATGCTCATCAAAAGCAGGGCTGTAGCTACCATGGGGCGAGTGAGGCACTCGCCTCAGGCGCATCTGAGAAGGGGCGTAGCCAGGGCCGGCCTGGCTTCGCCCCTGTTGCCATGGCGAGCACAGGGCTCCATTGGCAACAGGGGCGCCAGGCGGCCAACACAGCAGCGGCTCGGCAGGGAGAAGAGAAGCGGCACAGGCTTCAGCTTCTCATTGGATCCCCGCTGCTCTCCCCCACCTGTATGGACACAGGACTCTGGGTCCTCAATCTCTTTTTCTATTTCAAAAGAGAAATGTCAGGGGTCTGTTTAGACCCCTAATATTTCCTGAAACCCCCCAAAAAGTAAAAAACAAAAAAAATCCACACACACACTCATACACACATATTATTAGACATGTGCAAAGACTAAAAATTTGTTTCGGACGAAAGGAATGGAAACTCAAAATGTTTTCATTAGTTTTGTCAAACGAAACAAATTTTTATGCTATTTTGGATTTGGCCACCAGCGCATTCTGCACATGGGTGCCGCCATCCTGGAGGCAGGGCGCATGGCGTCACACGACGCCTTGCTTGCGCAGCGATGGGTGACATAACACATCTGTTTCACAATTTTCTGTTCTTGCCTCGGGTGCAAAGGAGCTAAAGTGGTCAAAAGACTCGAGCAAAAAGTCGATGAAAATACCACTCAAGACCTCAACTTCCTGTCCACCCACAAAGTGGGCGGCATTACCCCAACAAAGGATGACCGCGACAGGCCCAAGATACGGGCGGGAAGCAAATTCAAGGCAATCCAGAGATGAAGCTGATCTGACTACTCCTGCTGAACTTTGCGGTAATGATAAGTTGCCCAGTAACTAAGGCCAGTTTTTATACACTCAACGACACCACAATTGGCCAGCTGTTTTCCCTCCAAAACGAGAAGAGCAATCCATATGCCAGCTGTCCAGGGATTCTGCGCGGTGACAGCCACAACTATTGGTAAGTGTCATATGGATACCTTTGATTCTGCCCAGATACAGTTATTATATAAAAACTAGAGGTGCACCGAAATAGAAATGTAAAAACCGAAACTAAACCGAAATTAAAAAAAATTGTCAGATCAAAACCGATACCGAAAATGTTTTTATTTTGATTTTTTCAAATATTTTATTTTGATTTATTTTTTTTAAACTTTAATATTTTTTTATATTTATTTATTCCTTTTTTATTAAATATTTTTATTTTTTACTTTACTTTTAGGGGCTTCGGGGAAATATTAGGGGTCTAAACAGACCCTTGATATTTCCCTTTTAAAATAGAAAAAGAGATTGAGAAAACAGAGTCCTCTATCTCTTTTTCTGCAGCCCCTGTTATCAATGAACAGGAATCCTCTATGAGTGTTCCTGTTCATTCATAACATGAGGACATGGTATGTTTACTATAACTACAATTATGAATGAACAGGAGGGGATATAGATCACTCCCATTCATTCATAATTGAGGATATAGTCCACATACCATATCCTCAATTATGTACAATACACTCAGAGATCACTGATCGCTGAGTGTTTGTAGCCTGCTCTCCTCTCTGACACGCCGAGTAAGCGGTGCGAGAGGAGAGCCCAGCCTCCTGTGACTGCGCTGTCTCCGCCCCCCACACCGCTCTGCCGCACTGTAATGGGGGCGGCTGAGTGGTGTGGGAAGAGAGACACCGGCCGCTCACAGCGCTCGGCCGGCTGTCGCTTTCTCTCGTCCCCGCTGGGACACAGAGCAGCGCCCAGCGCGGAGGAGAGAAACCTGGGATGTGCGGATGTAACGGCAGGAAATTGCACTTTCGGCATTTAGCCAAAAGTGCCATTTTCGGCCGATATGTTTCGGCGGCCGATATATATCGGTGCATCGATAATAAAAACCATTACTTATGATTAAATCAACTTATTTAAAAATATTGCTTTGGAAGTGCGACAATCCCATGGGGCCACTACTCCTATACGTCCTTTTCCATGGTCCTAACATTCTATACAGTTACGGCTATACATTCTCTGGCACAAGAATGCAGCCAGTGAAGTTGGAAATCATGACCTGTCTACCTATACTAGGGAAGTGACTCACTCATTTCTAAAGCTGCAGGATACATTTTTTGCCGGATAAACTTCATTTTAGAATTACCCTTGTGACAGGTTCCCTTTGATCCTGCCATGGCCACAGATACTATAACTCGTGTGCCCCCTATGTTTTAGTAGGCATGTAGTAGGACTCCAGTCTCTTTTTCTAGTTTTGGAGTGGGCAAGGGTTACAGCGTACTGTGTGTCCTGTCTAGGTCCCTTGTTACCGGGACAGAAAGTAAGGGGAAACCTCCCATTAGAGGGCACAGATGACAATTAAACTTGGGCCAGCATGGTGGGTGTCAGAAGACGGGGAGAAGGAAAATCAGTAAATGGATGTGCTGAATGGACCTGGAGCTTTTTGTCACTTCCGGTTTGAGAGCTGTCATTCTTGGGCCACTGTGGCCGGGGATGAAGCTGGTCAAGCATGATCTAGCTTCATTGGAGTAAAAAGGTGACATTAGGTGTCTAATAGACATCAAGTGACAGCGCTGTCACATGGAAGGAAGGGAAGTGAGTCACATGCTCCCCAAGGTGCGTATAATCACATATAAAAGTAAAGCTGCTACATTGCTCTGTATCAGTAAATCACAAGTTCACTTTAAAAGATAACTAAATGGAAAGAACAAAACATGTAATATATTGCAGCTTACCAGTCCTTAGATGTGGTGGCTGCATTCGTTTGCATCCTTAAGGCTAAAGCTGGCTATACATGTAGGTACACCCTGGGCTGAACAAGAAAAATTATTCAATTCCCCCATCTATGCTATTTAGCATGAATGGGGGAACTAAATAATGTATTTCCTTCAGCCCAGGGTGTACGAATCTCCCCTCCTGGCTATTGTATTCAGACAACCAGCACCTGCAGCTGTCAAAATACATGGACACGGAACGGCAGCTTATTGGATGCAGTCACTGTTCATCTGATTTTTTTTCTGCTTGGCTCCTTCATTTTTTTAATTGAAGTTTGTCATGCCGGGTGTTGTCAGCAGGGCCACCTATGGCTCAAAACACAGCCAATTCACAGGAATCTGCCATTTTCAGCAAGTACAGAAAATACCTGTTGATGTTGTGGAAAATGCCGTGCTCTGCTTTCTTTTTAACAAACAGCGAAAACATTCTTATCTTTTTCTTGTAAACTTTTTCTTTCAAAATTTTTATGGAGATAATTTTTCATTAACAATAGCAAATTAATATAAAAGACATGTACAGATACAACGGGACAGTCTCCCCATATGCAATGATTTCTAATAATGTATTCAACATGAAGCTTTATGTTGTCAGTGGCAGAGTGGATGATAAAATGAACTGTAAAAGGTCTGCCCCAAATTGAGCAGGGATACGTAATGGGTCATCCTCTGTGAGGATAAACCAGCTGATGCCCAATCCTGGGAAAGGCTATCCAGGTGAAAGAAACGAAGAAAAAGAAACATATAGGTGTACAAGGAGAAAAGAAGGAAGAAAGGTTACTTGCAGGCTCGGACATCTAGGCCCCCCGCCCTCCTCCACCCTGTTGATAAGGGTAACTGCCTGGTCATTAGGTACCGTCAAGTAGGCCGAGATATTGTAACCATGGTTCCTAGATTTTTTCAAAAATAGGTCGTTCGTCTTGGAGGATACTATGTAACTTCTCATGAACCATAATCCAATTAACTTTTTATTTAAAGTGCATAAAGGGGACTCTGGGCTTTTTCCAGGCTCTTGCAATGTAGATATTTGCTGCCAGAGCAAAGAAAAGGAATAATTTGTTTTGAAGCTTATTCAGCGTCGGGACTGGTTTATGTAGCAAAATACTTTGTGGGTCTCTCGGGATTGCCACATGTAGTACTCTAGATAATAGGGCGTGAAATTTATTCCAAAAGGGTCTGAGTTTAGGGCAATTCCACTAAATATAAGACATTTTTCCCAGTTGAGTACAACCCCGAAAGCAAGAGCAACTAGTCCCTGGATAGATCACAGCCAATCTCGAAGGCACCATATACCAGCGTGAGAATACCTTATAATTTGCTTCCAACAAGGACACATTCAGTATCCCCGATGTTAACCGTGAGGAACAGATCTGCCATGTTTCCAAAGAGATGGGTAATCCCAGATCCGATTCCCAAGCAGACATATATGGCAGTCTGGTGAATGGACCCAGTTGTAGCAAATATAATGAGACCCCACCACCTTGGCCATACTTTCTGAAACACCATTGTTCATAGTAAGATAACCCCAGCCTTCAGAGAGTGTAGAAAATGATGCAGTTGACGAAAGAGTTCTGTAGGTGGTAAGGAGAGTGTATTATAACAGTATGATTAAGGTTTACCCTGTTTAAAGAAGTCTCCAATTCTATAGAGGCCCTTTTTTGTAAACTTCTAATCCCATATTCCCCCATGTAAAGGAGTTGAACAAAGGCAGGCATGTTTGAAGTCCAGCCTAGATGGCTACCATGACTCCCCTGTATAGATATAGTGAGGGTGTGAGCGTAGCCACCAGGGACAGGAAGTATGTTATTCACAGGATTACCAGGTAAAAAATGGGAAAAAGGGAAAAAAGCCGGACGGGTAAGCTACAATATATACATTTTTGTTTTTGGGCTTATATACACTTTGTTGTACACTCATTAATAGGGTACAAAGCAAAATGTAAAGAGCAGGGATCTCAAGTCTCCCTGATGTTCAGGGAGTCTCCCTCTATTAGATAGCGGCTCCCTGATGTCCGCGAGAGAGGCATTTTCTCCCTGAAAGGTTTACTCTGAGTAAACCTTTCCAGTAAGATATCAGTGGGTAAAGTTTCAGAGTGAGGCTTGCCTCCTGGAGGAAGGTCATGTGATCTCTAGAGTAGCCTCAGTACGAGGCTTGGCTCTCAGAAGGAAAAATCTACTTGCTGTACAGAGAGAGCGGACATAGACTACTATTGAGAGCAGGTACAGACACTGAGATCTACTGCTGCAGGGTTGAGAGAGTGCTGAAGACGGGAACCTCCCTGAAATAAGGTTTTGCAGGTTGGGATGTCTGAAAGAGGAACTCCAGGATTTTCAAAAGTTAACCCTTGCAAATAAAAAAGATATACTCACCTGATCTAGACTGGTCCCTGCAGCCTCTTCTCCCCGCACCCTGGAGGTGTTAGCCAGCACAGCCCCAACGCAAGACAAGGCAATTTGCCTGGCCACGGATGGGCACAGTTCACACCATTGCACTGTGGTGGTGTGCTCTGAAAAAAATGACTGCATGGATTAGTTTTGTCAGCACAGAGGGCCACGACGTGGTACACGATGCGGTCACACCACACTGTACTGACAGAACTTATTGAAATGTCACAACTGACATTTCAATAAAGTTCCAAATAAAAATAGTAAACAGTGACAGCTAATGCCATGGGTGTCCCTACACTTTTCCCCACCTGAGGCTAGGGGGATGCTGGTGGTACACATTGGGGGGTGCTGGTGGTACTTCTGGTTCTGGCGCTGCCCAGCGTCCCACCCAGCTCACTGACATCACTGGTTCCCAGGAACTGGGCGGGACACCAATCAGAGCATCCTGTTTAGCTCCTGGCAACCAGTGATGTCAGTAAACTGGGTGGGATGCCGGCCAGAGCATTACAGGTTGCTAAGAGCGCGTAGCAACCTAGGACACTCTGGCCATAAAGGATGCAGGGGGTACAACTGCCGCCCCCCCCCCCCCCCCACGATCCAATG
>NW_017307117.1:41750-64987 GCF_000935625.1 Nanorana parkeri
GGGGGGACACCCCCCCCCCCCCCCCCCCCCCCACGATCCAATGAGATGCTGCCTGATTTAACCACCTCATACTGCCTCCATATAGAGACAGCTCTGGCGAACGCATAGCAGCGGTTGTGCATTGTAGTGCAGTCGCTGATAAGAATCCAGCCTTAATAAACATTTGTACAAATATAATGCAACATACAGAATTGGATTCGCCACCTTTATATACTAAAGCTCCTCTACTTTACCAAACTATATAGTTTTAGGTGTCTTTAATGAATTTGAAAGTCAGTAATGCGTGTGTGAAAAGTGACCCGGCAGGGAAAGGGTTAAAGCCCTTCCTGGGAGAAGGAGGAGGGGTTTCGGTTTCTCGGGGACGCTGGCTGGAAGCTTGAATGTCTAGAAAAAGGGGTGTGGCTACGACAATAGTGGGCGGTGCTGGCTTCGTCCCTGGCTTCTCCAAGCCGGAGCTGATCAAAGCGATCTGAGCATCCCGAATGCTGCAGCTGGTGAAAGAGCAGTCCGGTGAGTACCGTCTGCCGGGAGGGAGAAGGAGCACACAAAGAGGCTCAATTCACAAAGATAACCACCAGCAGAATAACGATCCTTATCGTTACAAATTGTGACAATGAATAAGATCTGACATTGACAACCACATGGCTGGAATAAAGATTCTTATCCTTGTGCTAACGCTTTGTGAATTGAATCTGATGACAGCAAGGAATCCAATACTGCTGTAATATAGAACCTGCACTTTTCTAATATACAGCTCTTACTTTATAGGGATCACCATGATCTTCCACACATGTAGCACTCACCCCCAGTCTGCCACCTATTCATGTATGTGCCATGTATGTGTTTTTCAGTTATCTCCTTAAAATTCTGGTACTGCTGCAGCTGTGTTTTTAGTAAATGACAATGGATCTACCTATATATGCCTATTTCTTGCAGATGTGCAGCCCCTATACACTGCCTCCCTTCTAATTGTCCCTGACAGATGAGCTCTTTTGTTACCCACATCTGCCCTCCCCCCTTTTACCCAGATCTCTCTGAATTGGCTCACCTGCCCATCTTCTTGATCATTGCAAAATGAGAGCAGACAGCATCTTGCCTATGTATCAAACAGCATGCCCTGAATGTAAGAGTATCTTTATTGTAGAGTTGCTTTGGCCTTTCTTTTCTGGTGTAATATGGGCACAGACCAAACCTGGAGGTCTGTAGTGGCCTTTGTGCAAGTCCCTATGCCATCATCTGCCTGTTTCCGAATCCCTGGGCACTGGCTGTCTGCATTGCAGTACCTTTCAATCTGCATGACTAATGCCACAAAACTTTTGCCTGTCTGAGTGTGCCACTCTTGTCTATGGACTCTATTACACTGCTATAGTACACATACACGTTGCCGTCCCTGCAATGCATCTGTATATCCTCCCCAGCCTGGGGCGCATTATGCCTGCAGTGCAGCAGTGATACACACTGACAGATCTGAGAGATATACATACAGCATTGTGCAGTAGAAGATAAGGGGTGCTTCTCAAATCTATACATTACAGTACACTATAGTGACATATATAATGGTTACTGTAGGCAACGGCAATGATGAGGGTTGCAGTATAGTATAGTGAAAAGATGCAACAAGAATGGTTGACAGGTGCCCCTACCAACATGCATCTCCATTCACTTTGCCAATGCCAAAGGTAGTCACATATCATTTCAGCATTAGCATTCCATGGCACTGCAGGCCCCTAGTTCATTGTGAATGTTTTTAACGTCTATCTAATTTAAAACTGTGCTTGGGATGCTTTTAAATATCAGCTGTACTGTGTTTGAGTGCCAGCGCAGGAACGATGAATCGCCCTCCAGAGACCATTTTTTTTTAAAGATTTATTACCATTAGTACATAAAGCCAGAGGTTATTTTTAAAACAGATCTCTTTTCATTAGGCCTCTGAATGTAAAACCCAGCGATCCATGTAACTTCCACTTGTCAGATTTTACAGTGAGGATAAAATGCAACACAGATGTTCTGAGAATGTGCGGGAAGGGATGCACTGCAGGTGCTAGCTTTCCAATCTGCCTGGGAATGAAGCAGATTGAGTCATTTATAATAGTGCTCTCTAAATATAACTGTGCTCTTCTTTATCACCTGGAAATATGGCCAGTCGAGACAAAAAACATGTTACAGGTGTTCTTTCTTATAAATTAAAGGAAAAGATGGTGCTATGCATCTCTCTTATTCAATTGTTATAAAATGAGGCGTTTTACTGAGTATCTAACGTTTGGGGTTCTGGTGTCATGCTAAGAATATTCCAGATCAGCTGTTGGATGAAAAGCAAGCGGCAGACAAAGGAAAGCATGCACCCTCACAGGCTGGGCAAAATGAAAGACGCATGCTCAGAAAAAAATTAAGGTTTATAATCCTTGGCTGCTTTTAACTAGTCCTATGCAGCACCCAGCCCTGACTTCATAATGGTCCCTGCAGGTGTGGGGGTGGCAACCCAATCATCCAGTTTAACGTGTGTGGCATGTATGACAGAGTGACAAATTACTTTGCACACGCCAAAGAGTGTCTGCAGCACTTCTGCCCTATTAACAATATCTTTCTCTCTATGAATCATCTATCTATCTATCTATCTATCTATCTATCTATCTATCTATCTATCTATCTATCTATCTATCTATAATCTATCTATCTATCTCTATCTATCTATCTATCTATCTATCTATCTATCTATCTATCTATCTATCTATCTATCTATCTATCTATCTATCTATCTATCTATCTATCTATCTATCTATCTATCTATCCAAGGTTAAGGATGAACAGTTAGAAATCTGATCTTCTTGAAATACATAAAACACAAAGCTTGTTTTTCCATTGAATCACACTGATGACTGATGCCCAGAATCCATTGTTTCTGTCACCTGTTGTAGAAAGAAATATGACTAGCACAATACACTGGTATGTTCATAGCATTGCTGTGCCTTGATGTCTACAATCCTAATGCTACTTTAGTGAATGTTTAGAATATGGTATCTTTATGATTGTTGTGTTCGGAAATACTTTGTAATCTGAAAATGCATTCCTTGCTAGCATTGTTTATTTACTTTGCGGTATATACTGTGTTTTTATATACGTATTAGTCATTAAACATCAATCAGTATTGACATTATATGTTATCAGATCATGCTGTATGTAATGCAGGCTTGAAATGACTACTACATTGTCATATCCATGTTTCTTACATATACATATTCACATGTAAAGGGTGGGGTAGATATATGATCAAAGCTTATTTGTCATTTTGTAATGGAGATTGAAAATATTGATTAAAAAAAAGTGATCATAAGATGGGGAACACGCAGAAGGCCGTTCAGGATTTTGATATCATAGATGCAGCTTTTTCATATGGCATGGAGTTCTGCTTTGTCATGATATGATTGGGCTGCCAGATTTGTGGACAAATAGGAAGGTGGTGTTGGGGATGGGGGGAGAAAAGGAACAAAGGGTGCAGAATGATGCATTAAATAGCTGTCCTGGAATACGAACACTGCTTGCTTGGAGAGGTGCCTTCTTGGTCCTTGTTCTGCTCATAGAAAGCATCGTTGTGCTATTAGTTATGCACGACAGTTCACTGTAGAGCAGTCGCCACAGACAACTCATACAATGGGATGAAAAAAAGCCTAGCAGGGTGCCAGTTTTCCAATTGCTTGTAAGGATGCTCCCGTCTTTTGTAATCTATTTCTTCTTTCATATTAATATTTTCTTTTGAACGAATAATATCAATTTTTAAACACATTTACTAAACTGACAATATAATTATCGTTTTATAAGTAACATTTAAATATGCTCATTTAAAAAGCAAAAGCAAAAAAGAAAAAAAAAATCTGAATATTAATAAATGCAGCATCTGTGTTGATATACTAAATGCATTTAAAAATGATGGAATATAAGAGAAAGGAATGAAAGAACTGGGAATTAACAAGTATGAAAGAAATTGTCAGAAGAATGAGACGAATGAAACTGTGAATGTGGGCGTGTGATGGAAAGTGTGCATGTCTATAATTATAGCTGAATTCAAGGCACATATAAAAAAAAAATCGCTAACAATGCAGTTATGTATTTATTAAAGCTGAACTCCAGGTAGATATAAAAAAAAAACACAAATTAAAGCAGACCTTGCAGCATGAGCAAAGTCTGCATCTTTAAGTAGGGTCCCCTCCCTCATTAGAGGTCACTGCACTAAACTTAAAGTGATAATAAAGTCAAAAGGTTGTTAAAGTGACATTAAACCCACAGATTTTTTTTAACATAAACCAATACTATAATGTGTACCTTACTGTAATCCATGGTAGTTTCCCTTCTCTCTGCTGCTCTTCCTTTTAAATCCTCATGTCTTCTTATGCTGGGGGAGAACTTTCCTTTGCAGCTGAGTGCCTCTTCCTGTAGTGCTGGCTCAGGTAGCAAACCTATACACAGACACAATGTAGCCATTCCAGAGACAAGGCAGTCTGCTGCAAAACAGAAGTTCTGCCCAGCATAAGAACAGATACAGATTTAAAAGGAAGAGCAGCAAAGAGAAGGGAAACAACCATGGATTACAGTACGGCACACATTACACTATTGTTTTATGTTAAAAAATCTGAGGGTTTAATGTCACTTTAAGCTATTTAAATCACTTACAATGGATGCTGCTCCTTGATTTTTCAGAATTTTCCTCCGTGCAGAATCAGCTGGTCCCCTGAGAACTGGCATTGATATTCTTTTTTTTTAGGGTGGCTCCTTTCCCTTTTAGGGTCCTATGGAGTGACTCTTGTGTGTGCTAGTAAGCTGTGTGTGTCTCCACCAGCACATAAAGACATCAAGGCGAGTCACTGCCCTGCTCCCCACTCCTCTTTCCTCACTTCTCTAAGCTGTTGATGGACATCTGCTGGAGACTGCTCTGTCCCTTGTGATCTTGTCCTGGACAGGAAGTTCAGGGAAGCAGAGCTGAGAGAGTTGGAACCAGATGTTTGGAAACATGATGACTGTGAGTGCTTGGGCAAAAATTTAAATAAACTTTTTTTTAGGGCAATGTATACGAGTATATTTGTTTGATCTAGATTCATTATTGAAAAATAGTTTAATACTACTTTAAAGTATTAGTATAAGCTTTTTGTGAAAAGGTGAAAACCGCAACATACCTTCTTGTGTCCCCAGTCCTCCCCATGCTTACACTTGTCACCGCTGCCCGTCCCCGAAGCGGTCCTCCGTTCCGAACTTCCTGGTTGTGGGGGGAGGATACTGAGGGCAGAGGAGCCATAGGCTCCTTCTGCCGTCAGTCAAACTGCTGGGCGCAGCCTGCCGCAGGGCTGTGTGTGTCTATGGACGCACACAGCTACTGAGGGCACGGTTGGGAACGAGCATGCATGGGTGCCCCACAGCAGCTGCTTATGGGCAGGGGAGCACTGCAGAGACCCACTAGAGAACGAGAAACTGAAGAATTTAAAAAAAACCAACACAATTCTCCATAAATGTGGCCTCCCCTCCCAAAAAAAAACAAAAACCTTAAGGTTTCATATCACTTTAAACCTGCACTAAACCGTAAGTAAAAAAGTGAATTCATATACTTACTGTACATTCCATATGAAGGGGGTGATGTCACCATCCCTCTGACGAGATCCTGGGGAATTCTGAGTAGCCCAAATCTTGATAGATGACGTTCCAGCACAGTGCAGTAACATCTTCTTGCAAGGTCTGGTCTACTCAGTACTTGCTGGGATCTTGTCAGAAGGATGTTGACGTCACCCTTACCTAGGCACTGTGGGTAGAAGTCAGTGGTAAGGTGAGTATATTATCTATAATATTTTTACTCATAGATTTTTTAAATATATGTGCAGCTTTTTGACATGGGGATGGGGTCCATGGTTAAACAAGTGGACCGTCTGCTTTAATGCAGCTCTTTATTTTTGCAATAAATCATATTTTTATAAATATATATATTTTTTTTTTTTAAACTGTGCAAAGTGTAAGTACATGATTGTCAGCCAATTGTCAGTAGCACTCAGGCTGGGAAAGAGCAGGGCAGGACAGAGAGCAAATCAGGTGTCCTGCCAGAAAATGCATCAGCTCAGCCCTTTTCATCTCAGCATTGGATAGACAGAAGGTAAAATATCCATCTCTCTCTCTCTCTACTGACTCATCAGTCCAGAGCACCTGCTGTTATTTTTCTGTGGCCTTGCGACCACAAATTCATACCTTCGACGTGGGAATAAGGCTAAGCGACTCAACTATGCATGAAAACATAGGAACTGGGGTGCAGAAAAATGACAGGAGGTGCTCTCGACTGATGAGTCAAAATATTAAATATTTGGATGTAGCAGGAGGCAGTTTGTTCGCTGAAGGGCTGGAGAGCGGTACAACAAGTGTCAGCACCAACAGTGAAGCATGGTGAAGGTTCTGTGCAAATCTGGGGCTGCATTTCTGCCAGTGGAGTTGGAGCGTTCGTCAAGATCGATGTTGTCCTCAATGCTGAGAAATACAAGCAGATACTTATCCATTATATACCATCAGGGAGGCGTGTGATTGGCCCCAAATTTATTCTGCAGCAGGAGAACGACCCCAAACATACAGCCAATGTCATTAAGAACTGCGTAAAGAAGTACAAAGGAATCCTTGAAATGTTGGTTTGGCCCCCACAGAGCCTTGATGTCAACATCATCGAGTCTGTCTGGGATTACATGAAGAGACGGGAGGATTTGAAGCAGCCTACACCCACAGAAGATCTGTGGTTAGTTCTCCAAGATCCAAGATCAGCTCACACCACTTGATCTTCAGATAATAAATCCAATGTTTTTTGAAAACCTATGTAAACCTTTGGATTACAAATAAACATTGGATTTATTATTTGAATATCCGGTGCTGAACTGATTAAAGGTAAACATGCACTTGTTCTGCCTGCGCCTGTGGGATCCCTGTGATGGGCATGCAACCGAGAATTGGAGAGGTGAGATTTCTTTGTGAATGGTATGCTAGTTCTCCAAGATGTTTGGAATAACCTACCTGCTGAGTTCCTTCAAAAACTGTGACCGAGTCTTTCTAGAAGAATTTATTCTGTTTTGATGGGTGGTCACACCAAATATTGATTTGAGCTGGATTTCTCTTCTGTTCAGTCACTTTCCGTTTTATTAACTGATAAAAATAAACTATTAACACTTTTATTTACAAAAGCATTTTGACTTTACATTATTTTCTCACATCTGCCTAAAACATTTGCACAGTACTGTATATATAGATATATATATATATCTATATATATCTATATATATCTTTGCTTTGGTATCTACCTACTGTAATCCCCTGTACAGAATTACACAGGCTGTGAGAGGGAGGGCCATTACTTGGAGCCAGTCATCCTCTACTATAGTGCACATGTGCTGACTGTGAACATGCACACAGGATGGCAAACCAAAGTGAGCAAGGGAATGGCCTCATTATTGTGATCCTTCATTGCCCCATTAGCTAGGTGGGTTGTATTCTTAAACGAGCAATGCTGCTGCTGTAGTGTAGTTTTAGAACAAGGCTTTGCTCTCTGGCAAATTTACCACTGGTTTAGGCTGAATTAAAAAGAAATTGATCAGATTGGTTGAAATTTTTAATCAATTTCAATATGGTTGTAGTGCATGTGTGATATTATCAATTTTTAGTTGGATGTTTGGATATGATGCATTTTATGCTTTTTAGTGCACGCAAGAAAGGGAGACTGAATGAAAATATAATTTTAAAAACCATAATTTGGATTTTAATTTTGAGACAATCAGATATCAGCAGCAAACACATCAATGGCACTATCGCAAAAAGTGCCTTACCAAATGCTACTGAGAATGTCTTCTATTAAATCATGTTAAAGAAGAACTATGAGGTGAGTGCTTTTGACTCACCTCATAGTTCTAGCCGACCTGTGACAATGAGACTGTCACAGGTCGGCTCAGTAGATCGGGAGGTGAGCGAACAGATACCGGGCTCGCTCACCTCTCGATCCTGTCACGGCTCTCTGCCGTGACAGGAGAGGGGCTGGATTCCCCTCTCCCCACTCCGATCCGCCAGCGCTGACTGGCGGAACGGACGGGGGAGGGGGCGGGTACAGCTGGCTCTGCCTCTAGATAGGCAGAGCCAGCTGTCACTCACGCAGCTGGGCGGATCTCGACATCGATGTCGGGATCCGCTCCGGCATCTCAGTATACCGCGAGCTGCAGCTCGCGGTATACTGAGCCTAGGGTGACGGGAGGACGCTAGTTTGTGTCCTCCCGTTACCCTAAGGAGAACTATGGGGAAAAGCCCGGACCCCATAGTTCTCCTTTAATTGTGCATTTCAATAGTGGGCCCATTTTAAAAGAGAACTATGGCCAAACCTTTTTTGGCCCTAGTTTGCTTTAGGGTCACCCCCTGTGACCCAAAACTCAGTATATAGTGGGCTATTGCCCGCTATATGCAGACAGCGCAGAGCCGCACTGCAG
The DNA here is from genome assembly GCF_000935625.1 of Nanorana parkeri. NCBI lineage: Eukaryota > Metazoa > Chordata > Amphibia > Anura > Dicroglossidae > Nanorana > Nanorana parkeri. The sequence continues at coordinate 50,228 of NW_017307117.1, forward strand.
TCGGGACAGATTCCAAAAATATTGCGGAATCCACCCCGCTACGTGATTGATAGCTGGCTCTACATCTCTAGGCATTCATTCTGAATGGCATTCCAATGCACCCTGAAGATGGTGTCCCCCGTGTTGTGCTGCAGAAAAATGCAGCTTTCCCCATTTTGAAACGTATTGTGATGCATTTTAATCCATTAATTTTGAATGTACACTTTAGCACACCACAATGCAACACACATCGACACATAACATGTGTGTTGCATCTCACAGTATGGTGCATCTCACAGTACGTTGGTTAGAATCAGCCCTTACTAATGTGATTCACTTTCTAGCTGCTGTTCTGCTGAACAGATTATGCATGGGGTTTTAAAGAATGCTCGAAATTCTCTGCATCTGACTTTCTGAGCTGGACTGACCCATACCGTCATAAAATAAAACAATTTACATTGTTATAACATAATCAGGTGACTCAATCTTAACTTCTAATTGGCTGCAGAAGAGTTATAGGCTGCCAATCTGGTTCTAGGTCCTGATGTTGGTGTCTTTGTCATAACAATTATATTTCAGTTATGTTGGCCAATATAATCCCTAGTGAAAACGTTAGAAATCCTGTGTTAAAGGAGACCTATGAGATGAGTGATTTACACTCACCTCATAGTTCTAGCCGACCTGTGACAATGAGACTGTCACAGGTCGGCTCAGTAGATCGGGAGGTGAGCGAACACATACCGGGTTCGCTCGCCTCTCGATCCTGTCACGGCTCTCTGCCGTGACAGGGGGAGGGGCTGGATTCCCCTCTCCCGGCTCCGATCTGCCAGCGCTGACTGGCGGAACGGACGGGGGAGGGGGCGGGTACAGCTGGCTCTGCCTCTAGATAGGCAGAGCCAGCTGTCACTCACGCAGCAGGGCGGATCCCGTCATCTACGTCGGGATCCGCTCCGGCTGCGGCGTCTCAGTATTCCGCGAGCTGTAGCCCGCGGTATACTGAGCTTAGGGTAACGGAAGGACGCTAGTTTGTGTCCTCCCGTTACCCTAAGGAGAACTATGGGGAAAAACACTGACCCCATAGTTCTCCTTTAACATACTGTATGGTTTATGCCATGAAGAGATGACTAATAAACTCAGCACTTACTTTGTATTTGTATCATAAATATTGGTGTTTGCACATTGTCTGTATGCTCATAGGTGCCGATTTTGCTGGCTTAATACATGGACATGATGATGAAGGCAATGAATGCAGTAAGAACAAGCTATATCTCTATTGTTAGGAAGTGATGTCACTGGCTGTTTGTTAGTTGGTATTCTCTATTCTTATAGATATTGACTCATGTAATGTGGGCATTATAAACACATACATTTGGGCAGTCAGGTGTTAGCTTTCATGATTGAATTCCTGAAAAATAACAACTCGGAACTGTGAATTATTGTTTTTCTTTCCTCCCCTTTCTGTAAATTATGCTTAGAATTACCTGCACGTATGTATTTTATGTCATGGATGAAGACCATTTGTATATATATTTAAAAAGGCAATTCTAAATTTCTAACTAAAATGAATTTCTCCACCATTGGTAAAATGGGGCAGGGCTCGATTCCCTTCTTGGTCTTCACTCTTGTCCACAACTCTCGCAAACAGGCTGAAAATTGAGCTACTCTCTTCATTAAAGTTCTCTATATTATTCCAAAGGTAATTTACTAGGGGGCACACAAGATGTTGGGTTCCTCTAGAACAGTGGTTCTCAACCTGTGTAACCTCAGGACCCACATTTGTCCTCGGTCATTAAGTCGCGGCCCAAGTCGCACTACGATGGAACGCACAGTATTGCGGTACTGCACTTTCCAGTACAGGTGATTGAACTGTGGGTGGGAGGGGCGTTTGGAGTGCCAGCTTGTACAGCTTCCTTGCATGCTTTGTAGAGGTGCCGGGAGCAAAAATTTGATGTCACTCCAGGGCATGCAAGGGAGCTGTAAGCAATGCACATTATTGGAGCTCCCTCGTGGCCATAGCCCCAGCCCACCCCCCTTAAGCTGACACTCAGCGCCGGGCGGCATATTTTTAATGGCTGCTTGGCGTGAGAACTGACAATGCTGCGCTAGGGGGAGGCTGAGGAGCCTCTCACCTGGAAAAGAGGAAGGCATGTGGCGACCCACTGAACACGGGGTCACGACCCACCAGTTGAGAACCAGGGCTCTAGAAGACGCTCTGCGCAACTATTTGGAGTCCCCATGGGCCAATTTTATAAATAGTTCAGCTTTTACCCAAGGTCAATATCATACTGGAAGAGAGAAAGATATTTCCATCAGTGCAATGTCACATCTTAAACAGCCTTTAGGGCAGGTTCACACCATTTTCCGGACCAGATCTGGAATGCAGTGCATTGCGTTTTAGCCGCATTTGGATTTTTTTTGTAGCTTAAAATGGCCTTACAGGTGCGTTCCAGTGCGTTTGTATGCATTTTTTATGCGTTCCAGTGCATTCCAGACCAGACAAAATAGGACAAGCAGTATTTTTCTGGTCTGGTCTGGAACCGACTGCGCTAGTGTGAACAGAGGCCAGAAATAGCAAAGGGATACATTAGGATGCATTTTGGGTCCGGAAACGATCTGGTCTTGAGATGATCCGGACATGGTGTGAATGGACCCTTTAAGCTCCTATTTAAATATTAATTGGGTTACCAGCTGGTCAAATCATCCACTGGCAGGATATCCTGCATGTCCCAGAATTCCAAAGATGAGATCTCAGAACTCGAGTTCCCACATCCACTACATAACCATTATAAGATTGCAAGGGGATTTCTTCCTGTTGAAGTTTCATTTAAAATACATTCTGAAGGAAGCAGCAGGAGATGCAACTACAGGGAGTGTATTGTATAGGCTGAGGAAAAGTAAGAAATTTGGTTTTTTTTCCCAGAGTTCAGTTTTAATGGACACAGGTCCCTTTTGTCTTATGATCCACTCCTACTATTGCTTTTCCACAAAACGGGAGCATAATGGGAGTGGGCAGGGTTATACTGACTCACAGCTTTGTTTTCCAGTTTATAATCTCCGGTAAGCAGCAGCATAACCCAGTTGTGTAAGATTTCATCTGTCCTGTGTCCCCCTAATGAACTCAGAGAAATGCATTTTACTGTAAGTAACAAATTCTGTTTTTTTAACAAAAATATTTTTTAGTCTGGACCAAAATGAAGAAAATACAAAACCACTATACATTCCATTTAAAATATAACTATAACTAAAATATAACTTACTGCCCATACCAGTAACACAGGGTACTTTTTATAAATACCTGTTGATCATGCCAGTATATACATTGGCTGGGCACTGCCTTGTTAGGATGACAACGCTCTTCCTTCTGTAGTGAATTCACTGCAGTGTTGTCACCTTTGCTGCTGCTGCTGCTGCTGCATGTGAATTACATGTCTTTTAAGACATCTAACATGCCAACTTGCCTTGAAAATGCCTGTTTAGCTCTCTAAAAAGGAAAAAGCTAGAGGCTTTATATGGACTTTAAGAAGCCAATAATCAGTTCAGCCCAACAAAGTTTAAATGGGCCAGCTGCACATCTACTTGTGTTACCTTCACAAGATGCTGAACTGGTCTTGGGCAAATCTACAAATAGTGATCAATACATCCGTATGAGGGCTGCATTGTTAGCAATGACAGCTCAGAATGTCCCATCAGGCATTTCATCAAAGTGCTATTGATCACGCTTTTTCTCTTGATCAGGCTTCATTCAATTTCTATAACTGCACTGAAGGCTTATATAACACTGGGTATTGTAAGACTGTTTTTCAGTATAACCCATAGTGGATTGGCATCACTTCTTATATAGTCTGCTGTATTGCTTCGGATATAAACTATTGCAAACTACCACATTTTCTAAATAAAACGTCATTATAGGAAGTATATTATCAGGGTTATTCACACAAAGGTGAGGAGTTTGGAGAAGGCAGGAGAAGTGAACAATCTAGGCCAAAATAGCAGATTTGGAAAGTGAGCTGAATTGGAGGATTTTTCCAAATCAGCTTTTTTTGGCCTAGATTGTTCACTTCTCCTGCCTTCTCCAAACTCCTATAAGCATAACCCTGTATGTCTTAAAGATTATTTGTAGTCTTTGTAATGTTTAAAAAAATATTCCATATATGTGAAATAGAATGGTGTTAAAGAAATGCATACTTGGAAAACATATAGGCTGTCATTATTGCTCTATACTATTATAAGTGATCCTGACTGAACCACAAGTCTACCAAATGAAAGGGAAACAGCCTGCAAAAGAAGAAGATGGCTACTCACCTTTTTGGGGAGTGGCAAGGAAAAACGTCACTCTCTTGCCGAGCTCTGGGAGCTGATGCTATCCGACACTTCTTGGTATGTCGCATTAAATGTCCTCCGTTGGGTTCTGTAGCTCCGTCTGCCAACCCCTAGAGCAGGGGTAGCAAACCTCCGGCCCTCCAGCTGTGGTGAAACCACAAATCTCATGATACATCTCTCTGTGCGGGAGTTATGTCTGTGGCTGTGAGAATCTTGCAATGCCTCATGGGATTTGTAGTTCCACCACAGCGGGAGGGCTGAAGGTTTGCAACCCCTGCCCTTGAGTATAAATTAATACACACACACTACTTTGGGGCAATTAGTTTAGGAATCTATTGTTTTGCACTGTTGTTATTGCAGTGCAGTGAGAAGTATAGTTAAACCTAGTAACTTGCCTGAGTATTGAAAGGTTTTTGCTTTTAATAGTACTGATAACTTGCAACCAATCGGTGTTTGTGCTAGGTGCCTATAAAAATTCCAATAATTGCCAAAATAACGGTTGTATTATTCGAAGTCAACCCCTTTATGCTTTCTTTAGCTTACATTTAACAGTTTTCCTTGCTACGGCAAACCTTTAGACCCCGTTCACATTGAGCGATTTATCGCGCGATATCGCGGCAATTTACCGCGCGATATCGCTCTTGAATGCTTCTCAATGGGGCAAAGAGTCCTGCTGTCGCGGGTCGTGTGTTGCTACAGCAGGACCCTTTTTGGAGCGGATTTAGCCGCGATTCAAGCTTGCTCAATGCAAGCATTTGCGCGATATCGCGCAAAATGCAAATCGCACAACAAACGCGCGATTTGCGAACCGCTCAATGTGAACGGGCTCTTATACTTGCAGAATCCACTTTTATTTTTGGCTTGATCTGCACCAATGCCTGTAGGCACACAATCTTAGGTGCTCTAAGCCACTAATCTATGCAACTGTTAGGTATTTGTAGGAGACTTTCTTATAGAACACATATGTCCCTCACTACTGGAAAATTAGCTGAATTGGAGAATTTTTCCAAATCAGCTATTTTGGCCTAGATTGTTCACTTCTCCTGCCTTCTCCAAACTCTTCACCCTTTTGTGAATAGACCCCTGAGAAATATTAGGGTAGAATTGTTTTCTACACACAGTCTCGAACATTATCATAACAGTGAGCCTGTAACTGGAGCTGAACTGACCATAAACAGTTGTCATCAGTGAAATATATGTTATACAGTAGTACAGTGGAAGACATACTCTGTTGGCAGTTGATGACTCTATCCTACAAATGCAACGTTTGGTAATAAACAAACTAGCATAAAAAAATAAACTAAACCAGACTTCAATTATATTGGAAAGCATAGGTATTTGATTGTTTGGGTTTAAACACTTGTGTAAAGGCCATCCTTTAACAGTTCTCAAAAGGTGCTCAATGCATTTGTCCATTGGGTGTATTGTTAGCATACTGTATATTGTAATACAATGCACACTGATGGGAAGACCTATAAAAATTGGTAACTGTAAAAAAATTATGTGATTGTCTCCACTGAAACGTGCCATCCTGGCAATATGATTTCCATTTGTGTGTTTATTCATAGCAGTCATGTTCAATCTACAGATAATTATTTGTACTGTAAACTGCCCACATATGGTCATTGCGAATTCGTTGTTGGCTACGACTTTCTCTTTTAGGCTTTGTCTGCCTTGCATAGATTGTGGCACAGAGCCTTTGTATAGGCAGGAGGAGGCAAAAAAGTTGCTGTCTAGACATAGCTACTCACTGGCAATTCGGTTTTAAAATTACCCTATAGCTATAATATTTGCTTCCAGTTGGCTAGCTTAATAGATGATGTAGTGGCTGACCTGCTGGTTCTTCAGCCTGCACTATTCTTGACAGCCTAGATACATATTTAATACTGTATCACCAGCTACTTTATGATATGTGATTGCTAATGTGATTTTAGCTCTATAAACTGATTGCATGAAATAATAGATTATGAGGATGAAGGCAAATCATCAGTCATGAGCATCATAAAGAGACAATTACTTAACAAATGTGGTACAAGACACATTTGAATAAAAAAGGTATGCAATGCATGACAACCATTCTTCCATTTACCTAAATATTGTGCTGTGTTAATGGTACAGTTGCTGTCTTATTAAATACTTGACTCAACCATTAACTGGCCAAATGTTTGTTTTATGTTGTCATACTATGAGCAGTAATTTCATGCAAGCCACTATAGAGGCAATGCATAGATCACCACATAGAGTATATTGACAAATTCTGTTGTAGCCTAACTGGCAGTGAAAGCTGTAACTCTACATGCAGCCTAATTAAATACAGATTACATCTAGGTTCTGAATCACAACTCATATTTACAATGCCTGTTACTGAAAGCACATATGCACGTTGATGCACATTATTAAAGTGCTACTGAACCCTTGATTTTCTTTAAATTACACACTAGATCCATTCTTCTTTAATGAGCTTTTTTGATTGTTGCAAAGGAGACAACCTTGTAAGCGCGCTCCTAACCGCGAACTTAGCCAAGCTGTGTGCGTCGCTGGAACAAACAGCGCTCACCAGGTCACGCCCCTACTCCTGCCTCCTCCCACCTCACAGCAGTTTGACAGGCAGCTACTGCTGCCGCCTATCGCTGCCCTGTCCTCACTGCCCTGGGGATCCCTCCTCTACAACCCAAAAGTTTGGGGATGCAGAGCAGATCATCTTGGAGCCAGCAGTGGTGAACACTAACCATGCCAAGGTACAGGGTCATTTTTTACCTTAATGCAGCAAATGCATTAAAGTAAAAAGTGCGCAGCCTTTAGTACTATTTTAGGATGTTTTTGTGCACATTTATGATGCACAGTGGGAATGGGACAGCTGGTACACTTGTGAAGAAAGCATGCATATCTTTGCATGTCACCATACATTTCATAGGACTTGCTTAAAGCTGTACCTTGGGTTAAATAAAAAAAAAAATTACCCTAGCATAGGGGCCCGCTGTGGTTAAATGGTCGTTTTGTCTAGGGATCTAAGAAAAAGCATCCTCCCATGCTCCAGAATGGGGGGCTTTGCCGTCCTCATGAACAATGCAGTACTGCTGGTCCAGTATTGTATGTGATGGAGTTGGAATGCATATGGCGGAGTGGCAATGGAAATCGGCAAAGGAGGACCTTTCACACAACGCAGAGGAAGCCTGTGGGAGAGAGGAATAGGGTAAGTATAGCTGCCTATTCTTTAACCCTAGACAAAACAAGCATTTAATCCGTGCAGTGCACGAATCGGGTGTCGGTGACCACAGCAAGGGTCATCTTAAAGCAGTATTAAACTCTCAAACCTTGCAATAAAGAGTCAAATCAAACACATATACATTGCCCAGCAAAGCATTGCATTACTTTTTTGCCCATATAGTTGTATTTATCATGTTTCTTAACTGCTACTTCCAAGTCTCTTCGCTTTCCTGAACTTTCTGTCTAGTGCAAGATCAAAGGGACAGAGCAGACTCCAGCAACTGTTCATCTACTAGCTTGGAGAAGGGAGGAAAGGGTGCCAGGGGGGAGGGAAGTAGCTTTATTTGCTGTGTCTGTGGAGACACACACACAGCTTACTATCACACACATGGGTGACTGCATACCACTCTGCTTGAGAAAGGAGTCACTCTAAAACAGCAAGTCAGGACCAGTGCTCAGGGGACAAGCTGATTCTGCAGGAACCTAAAACTTTTAAACATCAAGAAGCAGCATCCATTGTAAGTGGATCATCAGCATTTGAAATAGATTAAAATCCTTTTGACTTTAATATTACTTTAACCCAGAGTTTAGCTTTAACCCACAAAAAAGCAGCATACACAGCAACAAAATGTGAACAGATTTCATTGAAAACAGTTACCACATGTTTTACTATTTAATAATTATAATATTGCTCAGGCTTTGTTAACTGACAGTTTTCCCTCTTCCAGCAGCCCAAACATAGTGTCAGTTCCTCTACTACCAGGGCTACTACTGCCCATTGAAGTTATATCATTTGACAGTTGACTAATAAGGCTTAGTGCCAAAAAGGGCAATGGTTAATCTCAAGTTGGGCAGAAATACAGGTCCAATTTACAGTCTGGACTGATGCCTGTTCTTCAACACTCAACACTGTTGTTGCTGTATTGAATTTACCATAAGTTACTACCACTGCATGTAGGAAATCTTATTTAAGGCGGTAAAGTTTGCATCTCATGCTCTCTAGTCCCTGCCAGGTCCAAAAGTGTTTTTTGTGGTTGCAAACAAACTGGATTAACTGCAAATTCATTTTGCTTTGTAGTCCATATCAGTTCAAGATATGAACACTGCAGTGACGTGCGGTACCTTTAGTTCCTGGTAAGGCATTCCCCAGCCTCACCCCTAGCACTTCCCGCTCCACCCCCACCCACTGAAGCACCACCCCCAACCCGGTCCCCAAGCTAGTGTGAAGGACGGAGGAAGGGGGAAGGGAGGAGACAGGGAGAAGCCTCCCTGTCCTCACTTGCTCGTCACTGCATCGAGATAGATGGCCTCAGTGTTTTTTTTTTTTATTGGACAGCTTGGACCAATGGCGCTTTGCCATTGGTCCAAGCCATCCACAGAGCTCACGCCTCTAACATAGTTAGGTTGCACAAGCAGTGGGGGAGCCTGCTGATGTGTAACCTAACTACCTGTCAAAAGCCGGATGCAGCGCTGCCTGTAATTAACAGGCAGCGCTCCGTCCATGGCAGGTTACACAGCAGGGAGACTTTCCCTGCTGTTTAACCTGCTAGAAGCCGATCTGAATGGAGAAAAAACTGTCAGCTTCAGACTTTTCCTCCATAATACTAGGTGAGGCTCTGCCTCACCTGCCTCCCCTGACTGCACGTCCCTGGAACACTGTGGCTGTCATGGAGTAGGGTAATGGTAAGATGGGAAAACTGGGCAGGTTATAGTAGGCTTTTGTGAAGACCCCCATGGCTATTCCTTGGTTTGCTTAGTGTATTTAATACAGGGGGTATTTAATCACCTGTGCTCAGCCTTGTGGAATATTTATGAGAAATTGTGGACAGTCCTAGTGACCTATTTTAAAAGGTCATCAGATGATGAAATTTCTTCTGACACAATACCATTCAGCCTCCAGGTAGTAACCTAGTGCCCAGTTGCAGCACCTTCTTACAATTTTTTCTTCTCAGTAATCCTACCTGATTGTATTTAACTCTTATATTGGTAGATATCATGCATTTTAAAAGATCATAACTACATCATTAAGGAAAAACTATATACAAGTTCTCCATCAATTTAATATATATGTACAATATATACCACAAATAGATCATCATAGGTTTCCTAAAAAGAGATATAAGCTGTTTAACTTCAGGCTGTCTCTCATTGAAACTGCAGACTAACCCATCTTAAGCAAGAAGGGTAGCAAAGCAATAGAACAATGAAAAGAAGCATGGGGTCAGTCCTCTGGCCAGAAATGTAAATGTAACATTAATATTTAATGTGAATTTTTACCTAAAAGAAAAGAACAAAATATTTTTCAAAAAATATATTTTTAGTCTTGAACATAACAACGACTGAAAATGTGTCAGTACAAATTTTGTGTTTAAGCTACCATTTAATACTGAGCCCCTGATTTTTGTTGTTGTTGATTCTATTAAAGAAGGTGTTTAAGTTAGATCTTTAATAGACTGCAAAAATGCATTTGAAGGCTGCATTTTCTAATAACTTCCTATAGCTCAGTTTTAACCCAGAGCTACCAACCAGGTTTCTTTCTTTACTGGTTTCTTTTCTGATTAGTTGCTTTGGGTTGTTACACTTTGCCAATTGTTATGAATATTGAACAGGCCCTACTCACGTAACCAGCATTTCTGTCAGCATATAGGCTTTATGCTGTGTTATCCAATTATCTTAATGTATAGTTTCTTTTAAAAATTTTACTCCTAGAACATTCATACCACTATCCCTTTTTAATAAGTAAATCTTGTAAAATCTTCTACATAGGCATAGGATGTAATAGAGAATATGTCTGATTTGTTTGGGAGGTTCATATATTTTAAACTAATTACTCATAAGGAAAGATGTTTGTCATAATTGGTTGACACCTTAAACAGAATACAATTATAATTGCCCTTCCATGATCTGCTTATAGGTTATCATAAAAATCATGCAGTGATATGCAGTAAATTCACATTTTGAGTATTTTACTTTATTTTCTTCTTTTTTTTAAACAATTAGATGATTACAATAGTTAATGTGAAAAGTAGGTTTAAACCCCAGACTCAGATGTATAATTGTATTTACATATGATCTATAAGGGAGGTATGTCTTCTGCCAAAGGATTTGTATTTTTTTCCATCCAGTTTTGAGATTTACACAGGTGAACCACACAGCACAGTCCTGTCGGAAAGGGCAGAAGACACATTTCCCACTATGACTTAACATTTTAGCTCTTAAACTATATTAACACTTACGCCTCAACCTGACATAAAACACTCACCCTTGCACGTACCCCACTTCCTGTTCTGTGACAACAGTTTTACCAGACAGGAAGTGATGCTAATTCACCAACAACAGCACAGACAGAATTTATTTCCCCTTTTTTGTACAGTGGGGGAAGACTAGATTATAGAATTTCTCTCACCTTCCGTCTGGTGAAATTGTTGCCACCAGGAGAGAAAGTTAGGGTAATACATTCTAATGATGCCCAGCAGCAAAAAACACAAACAGACATATACTTTTTACCTAACCACTAATGTAAGCCCTCCACACTTAAAGTGACATTAAAGTCAAAAACATTTTTCCCTCCCCCCAATGTAAATGTTAGCACTTACCTTAAATGATGTATCTTACTCCGATCTTCCTCTTCATTCCTGATGTTTTTATCTGTCCCTCCAGCGGTGCGGCGGCTCTCCGATCCAGCGCTGACTCCTCTGTCCTTGCTGGCACTTCCGATCCCCCGGTGTTTGCATGCGGGTGCACGCGTCCATAGACTTACCTTGCGTCTCTGATCATCTCCCGGCCGAAAATCCTAACTGCGCATGTGCCCTCCCCAGGATGCTTTGCGGCCGCCCCAGCAGTTTCGGATTCTCGGGCGGGAGCACGCGTCGAAAACGGGGTAAGTTTAAATCGCTCTTAAAGCGGGTTTAAAAAAAACAAAAAACTTTTTGCCTATATCTACTGCTTGCCAGCAGTAGATATAGGCAAAAAAAAACCGGAGGGTTTAGAAACCCTTTAACCTTCCTTTTAAAACGTACAGTAACTAACTGAAACTGAAAGCAAACGCCTTAATCTATGTAACAGTAACCTTAATCACCTCATTTTGAAGTATATATCCCTTCAAAATACTGTAAGTTACTACAACACAAAGTATGTCCTGCAACTGAGTTCTCCAGCAAGAGCCTAGAATAATAGATCCAAGTCAAGCATTACTTTACTTTCCCCTTAAATGTTACAGGTTGAATTTAAATAATGCCAAACAAATTGTCTTAATTCTTGCTCAACTGAAACGAATTGTAAGGGTTAGCCACTTGTGCAGGTTTGATAACCACTGCTGCAATGATCTCAACATTTAGCAGCCACCCCTCCAGGAAACTTTAGGTGCATGTTGTAACCTTGTTTCAGGTTCTTATGTCCCAGATTATTAGACTGGAGCAATGGCTTTTCCAAAACTAGGTTAGGCAGAGAAAGTACAGGCAAGCTAGTAGGGTCTGTACAAGAGAGTTTGACAGTGCCAGAAACAGATGGAAGATGATGGGAGTCAGGCCAAATCAGATGGTTGTATGTGGTACCAAGGGATTGAGTGGTAGTGTAGTCATGGTTGTACGAAAGGGCACTTCCAGAAAGTATATGAACCACGTTTTAGAGCTAGAGTAGGATGGATAACAGGAATCTGAGTCTGTAGTTGTAGCAAAGCAGAAGGATAGCCAAATTCACTCAGTTAAGTAAAGCAAGATCAGCAGTGAAGTGAGCACACTCTACAGCCAAACGGTACTCTACGCCAGGCAGCCTGTACAATATACCCACCACTTATAAATAAATTGTGCAGCCAATGACAAGCAGGAGCAAAAGTGCATCATTAATGGCCAATAAGCCAGTTTTGCTATTGAACTAAATTTGTACTGACAGTAATTCAGAGGCTGCAATTTCTGATCTCTTTCTGCTGTCTTTCTAAAGCTAGCCATACACCTGTCGATTTATTTCGTTCAACCCGCGGGCTGAACTGAAGAAATTGACACGATTCCTCCAGCAACAGAATACCTGATTAGAGCGGGCAGCTCATTGGCTGCCGTCTCTGATCGTACGAAGATTTTCCAGCCGGCTCCTTTGATCAGCTGATCAAGGAATGCCAGCTGAAAGGGAGCCGACAGCCCCATACACTGGCCGAATTTCGGCCGGTTCACTAAAAAGCGGCCGAAATTCGTCCACTGTATGGGCACCTTTAGTCACTAATTTAGAGTAAGAATTCTACCAGGAAAGTAAGAGTAAAGTCAGAGCTCCTGATTTGCATACGTATTCTTGGTCAGTGTCTCAAAAACAGCAGGGCACTGGATCAGTATAGCAGGCAAACACATATTTTCAAAAGAAAATGTTAGTTGTGACAAACTTTGTTTTCCCTCAATACAGATTTTAAAATGAAAAAAATGTGATTGGTTGCTCCTGTGTGGAGTTTCCTATTACTGAATGTTTTCACCAGTTTTTGCGTAGGTGTATCTGTCTTCTATGGAACCAGCAATTACCTCTTCTTTAGGTGTTTGTAATCTTATCGTTTGCGTGCTTCCAGCTTTAGATTTATATTCTTGTAGGTCATAACTAGTAACTATAAGTGGTGAATCAGGATCCGTTCAATGCTCAAACAGATATTCTATCATATAACAACAGAAAAAAATGATATCTTTTGTGTTGAACACACAAATAACATACACTGCACATATTTGGAATAGATTCAGTCATATACATTTCTCATTCATGTTCTACAGTGGAATATATAACACTGAACACTGAAAGTTAAATCCAAGCTGGTTATAAAATAATTTCTTTAACTACAATTTAAATATGAATTACTAAAACATCTTGATTTATATTTTAACTTGCTATTAAAATTTTTTGCTATCCCCATCTAAATAATGTTTACAGATTTGACTGTTAGGGAACCAATAAAATCCACTTTCTTCAATAAACTGTAATTGACAGCAAGCTTTTGCTGAGACTGTAAATCCTAACTCAGCATGCGTTTAGCTTACAAAAAAAACACAATACAGCAGAGAAGACCAAAACAGTGCGTGGCCAGCCGCTTTATAGTTGATTTGGTTACATCACATGCTACTACTGCTGCTTGTTTTGATTCACAGACATCATTGGAAGCTAGTGTTTTTCTCCTTAATGACATGCCAAATAGAACATAAATACGTGTATATGAGGTACAACCCCAGATGTGGATTCTTTGTGTCCAGGGCAGTATGTCTTTACGCATGCGTGTGATTGCACTGGTGTACACCTGTCTACAGCCATTGATTTCTACTATCTGTATGCAGCATCTGTGGCAGGAAATACGCCCACATTTTACATGCGCCATGTGCATGAGCCCTAAACCTATGAAGCTACCTTTGCAATCTCTGAGGATGAATTTCTCCACAGCGCCTGCAGTAACAGAGGTTACCGAGTTCTTTGTTTATCTGCAAAAAATAAATCAAGGCAACTGGAGCTGCTGTAGTTTTCTTGAAGACGTTTCTCTGGTCATCGGACTCGCTTTCTCCATTCAGAATTGAGAAAATTAGTCGGATGAGACTAGCTAGTCCAATTGAGAAAGCAAGTGGGGTGACCAGTGAAACCTCTTCAAAAAAAAAAAACAGCAGGTCCAGTTGCCTTGATTTATTTTTTACAGATATACCATGACCTGGATGAATGAGAACCTTTACAGACAAGTTATTGGTTGTTGAGAATATATAAATATTCGAATGCCCATAGCCTGACCACAATTGTACTTTAAACTGTTGCAGGGCATTTTCTTTTTGGGGCATGGATGTTATGAAATTATTCATAGGAAACACATGGGCTAAAATGTTTTTCAGAACTAGCCAGCAGCTTTCTTGCTGTGATTGATTCTCTTAAATCAAATTAGTATACAGTTATTATGTGCAATATTTATTTGGTCACTAAGCAATCGTTAAAGAATTTCGTAGACTGATATGAAAACTTGTGTGACTTTAATTAGCATGATATAAAGAATAACTTACATTGCTGTCCAATAAACAACTCAGGCCTGTTCTACTTTTATAAATGCAGAGTGCATCCTGCGTAGGCTACAGCGTCTCTCTCGGGGTGGGTGCTGTGAACAGTATGATTCACTCCTCTGAATCATCCTGTGTCCTCAGGGATTTGAGCAAAGGCCTTTGATTTGCACATCAACTTGTGGAACAGAGTTTGATGCTATGCACAGGGTATCAGTCTCCTCCATGGTCCTGAAATGTTTGTTTTCACATAGAATATTTC
>NW_017307117.1:65080-107300 GCF_000935625.1 Nanorana parkeri
AAGAGATGAAAAAATGTAATGTCTACATGACACATCATCTTAATAAATAGTTAGTGTTGCTATAAATCACCACCTTTTTTCACAGTCGTGTAATACAATTTGTCTGTATTACAGTTGTAATAGATTTACTGTAACAGGACAGAAAAGAACAGTGTAGCTCTCGATAGGAATATAAGTATATGGTGGCAAGTTGTTATAGCTGTTTCTTTTAGTTTAGTTTTTACCCATTTTTATAAACAATATTTATCTACAGAGAGGGATGTGAGTCGAGTAATGCTGCAGCAGGCAGTGTGGGGGGCGAAAATTCTAAATTTAAACAGAGTGGGAAGGAACAACTAGGAATTTCTCAGAAAGGCCCTGTAATTCCCAGTGTGGTTTGAGGTTAGCTAAGACCATTGACATTCTCAGGGACACTGGCCAACTTTCTTTCCTAGTTCAGTATGTGTTATTAGTATACTCTAATAAAATCTATCTATACATTTTTATTTGTAACACTATACCTGGAAAGTTCTAGGATAGCGATGTTTCCATATTAAGTAGAGAAATCTAGAGTGTCTTTATTTATTTATCTGTGAGTCTGCGTATTATATACATATATACATTACTTTGTTGATTACAACTTCGCAAGCTTTGTCCCCTGTAAAATATTCAGTCCTGGAATTATTTTGCATGCTCTACTTTGTTTTTCAGTAATACATGTCACTTCCACTTTCAGTGTTTGGAGGGGAGATTAGCCGCTGAAAGTGTGCTGATCTTCCTCCAATCAAGGTACAGGGGGGCACACATTTCCCCAGCACTGTACAAGCAATCGGGCAGCTATAAAGCTTGTATGTAACAGCCGTCGCCGGCTGTTTAATATGTTCAAACTTTCCTGCTCCCGCTTGTGGAGGAGGGGGAAAGATGTATATAAATGTCCACCTGCCATCAAGATTAAGCCGTCCAGCCATTTTATTACAACAGCTGGATGGCAAGTAGTTAAGGATGTATATGAACATTGCTACATTTAGGATTTGTTCACACCATGTCTGTTGAACTGCGTTTTCCAGGACACCACCGTTTGGTTGTTTTTGTGATTGAATGCTTGTTGATTGTAGTTGAAATTGCCTGTAGCCAGCATTAGGGACAGGTTAAAATGTATGTATAGCCAAAACAGTTTTTTTTAGCTTTACATGGAGTAGGGAAGGCTTAAAACCCCATTTCAGTTTATCTTTGCTCTCTGTTTAATGTTTGGGAGATTTCCCCTTTACTTCCTATCCTGGAGACACAATAAGGCCCCGTTCACACCTTTCCGTTTTGTCGGGCGTTCAACGCTCTATGAACGCTCTACAAAACGTACAGCCATGAAAATCCCATTGTTTTCTATGGGTATGGTTCACACCTTTCCGTATTTCCGCCCGTCTGAACGCCCTACAAAACGGCTGACGCCCAAACAAGTACATGTACTTCTTTGGGTCGTTTTGGAGGGCGTTTTCCATTGGGATACAGCCAAGTAGCCTTCGGAATCGCGCGACGGTCGCGCAATTTTTTTACCGCGAATCGCGGTAAAAAAACCGCGTGACGGTCGCGCGACAGACGTGCATGCGTAATACGCCTAGGTGTGAACCCAGCCTAAGAAGTGAGAATATACAGTATCTCTATAAAGTAAGGGAATTCCCCTCTCAAACAGTTGTCACAGGACCAAGTTTTCTCATTGGAGGATTTTCCTCTCATCTTGATCTGGTAACAAGCCAGAGCATTTTGAATTTTCCATAATTTTTTGACATGAATCTCCTCAGCAGTGAAACAGCAATAAAACATACTGTATGACAAAGGGAGTAATCCTTCCACGCTCTTTCAAAAACTAAAAAAAGAAATTGTGGCTATACATACTTCAGAGCCCATTAATACCTATCCATTGTAGTAATATCTGTGTTACTGCAAGGCACAGCAACGTACCATGCACATGCTAGTGCATTGTGGCGTCATTCATTTTCAGTGGCACCCCAACACAATAAAGCAATGCACCTTTAATGCACATGTGTTGCAATGCAATGCACAGTAGTGCACTAGTGTGCGTTGCATTGGGGAACATGCTACATGTTTGATTTTTTATCAATTCTGCTATATTATAAAGCCCATGCACATTAATATGCTGCTCTGTTTCTGATGTGTGAATAATTAAAATGCTGTTTACTGTCTGGTTTCAGATAACTCTTCTGCTGGACTCGCGCTTGATGCCTCATTGAACACTGGTAAGTTCTATAAGAAACTTTCCATTGTAATTTGTAATTGTACACATGTGGAGGGATACAGGAGAAAATGAGGTTCATTTAATGCAGTAATTACGGTAGCTGAAAATTATGCAGGTGAGAAGATCAATACTGGTGTGTCATTTCCAGCTGCACCCTTGTCTAGAGCACAAATATTAATACTTGATTTTGAAACCGTGGTGTGAGCAGATTCCCAACAAACTAGACAAGATTGAACAATAATTCTTTCTAAACTGAGCTTGAAACATAAACGCATTATCAATGGTGGACTGGGACTCTGGGGGCTACAAGGGGAAGGAGGGCGTCATGTGCAGTGGCAACAATTAGGCTAGCACGCTACTGTGAAAACTGGACATGGCGCACCTTCACACAGTTTGGGTGTGGTTTGCGCCACGATGAAATTTGATAATCGCTACTAAGCGCTGCATAAAACCCCCCAAACGTCTTACTTTTGCTGATAACTTCCTGCTGTTTCTTTTGCATTAGCAGCATTCTGCAGTATCCTCAGGCAGACGTATGTGTGGGCTTCATCTGCACACACGGCAGATTCTACATCAGGGAGGTTGGTGGGCCAGACCATGTAGTTGACATCCGAGGGAGCTGTAATTTATAGCCAAGCCATCCACTTCCCACACATACTACTGGCTCAGCCTTTCCACTACGTACAGAGTACCCCACTTGACTGCACACCACTGCAGTCTTCTAGCAACTAGGCGGCAAAGCTGTGTAAAATTGTGTATAATGGCAGAAATGTTTTACAAATAGAGTAGACGGAATCTGGGGCAGTTAAGCTTGCTTCTCTATTCAGTTTGTACAGTTAAGCTTGAAAATGAAAGATAGAAGCTGATTGGTTGCCATGCACAGCTGCTCCAGATTCTGCCTGCTCCAGTTTTGATAAACTCCCCCATTGTGTTTTGTATGTGTACATAGAGAAGATATGTGTCAGACTTTGCCTGATGAAGGGACCCTGCGAGGTTCCGGAATGTTGCAATTTCTTTTAATATGCTGAATGAACATCAATAAAGATGAGATTTGAAGCAGAGCGTGTGCTGACAACATATCTTCCCTATGGATTACTGTGGTGCAGACAAACAGTTCTTCCAGCACATGTATTAATGGATATACTATGGTGTGTGATGGAGACATACTGTATCTATGATTCTTGTATGTGTACGTGTCCCTGACATTCCCTCACTTCCTGTCTGATAAAACCATTGTCAGCAGGACAGCAACTGAGGGAAAATGTCTCCTGTGTAGCCTCGGCTTGACATGAGACAGTTCTGAGATCATTCATAATTCAATGACAGGTGCATTTGACCTGCCATTGACCTTCTTCTGACTTTTATTTGACCTGCTTCAAGCTGGTTTTGCATCACCATAGACTTGTATGGGAATTCAAAAAAGCCATTTAACACAGAAACACAGACTCTAACACTGTCTTATGTAGGGTCATGGATCTTCTGTCTTACCACATGGCAAGTCTTAAACAGGGATCCACCTTTTCTTTGAAAGTGAAACGCTCCTTTTAAATACTCCTTCTATATCTAGAGAACACAGATGATTTGAAGTACAAGAATTTAACTAATTTAATTTAACTAAGAATCTATTTATTTTTGAATTATTGATAGGCTTGTCTTGCTCCATTGTTTATCTATTGCTTTCTTTAGGCAAATAATTTAATTTCTTATGTCAGAAAAACATTATACGGCACTGATCTGTATCAGTACCTTCTAGATGTGATCTCATTACTGTGGTGTCTACTGCTAGTCCTGATAAGAGTGAGGTGTCTATGCGGCTGCCAGCGGACTGATTACTTGTCTTAGACAGTGAATTCACTGTGATCTTGCTCTTGTAAGTATAAGATGTTCAGCATAGATGTTCAGCATTCTGTCAGCTGATTTCCTGCAGAGATTAACTGTCTTTCATTATATGGCGAGAGTCTAGGCTTGCAGTATTAATGCATTAATTCTGTTACTATGTAGCAGAAGTCTCCAACCTGTAAGACACTTTGAGATATAACCATTGTTGGCAAGTCAAACTAAATATGCAGAATAGTTCTCAGGAAACTATTGATAAAAGTAATAATAAAAAGTTAAATTTTTTTAAATAAAAAGTATACCCAGGCAGGTTGTTGTGAGGTGGGCTAAAACAACCCAGTGTGAAGCAGGGAAGAGCCTTCCTAAAAAGAACTCTTACTTCCTCATTTTAGGATTGTGCACAGAGCCATGCAAATCTTCCCTTTATGCCCCCTGGCCACACTGAGAAGTGCTGGTTTACAGCACAGATACAGTCTAAAGGTGCCCATACACCTGCCGATTATCGTACGATAATCACGGGAAATCCCGCAATGGTACGATAATCGGCAGGTGTATGGAAGGCGTGCGACCGTTTCTACTGTACGGCCGCACGTCTTTTGTCTTACGAGCATGTTTGAAACCCCGCCAAGAATCGTACGTTTTTCGGCGGGTTTGTGGCCTGCTCGTAAGACAAATGCCGCATGTTCCGGTGTACGCAAGCGCAAACTGCCCGTTCAGCATTGCAGTCATCGGAAGCCCGCCCCTCAGCAGGGCAGGCTTGCGATGATCGCAAGTACGATCTGCCTGTCCAAGATGGGCAGATCGTACGTTTTTTAAAAATTACCTTACAACGTCTTGCGATGGTTGTAAGGTGTATGGCCAGCTTAATGCTATAGAGCCATTTATTTTGAACTGTACACAGCTGTTTCAGGCTTGTTTAACATAATCAGTGTAGTGTATGGAAACAATAGCTTCTCTGGAATAGGGCTTGAGGAGCAAGGAAAATTTTAAAAAATAATGTAAATTGTCTAAACTGTACTCATGAATATCTCCCATATAACCAGGAGATATTCAGCTTGGTACTCAACATTAATGGTAGCTGAAAGTCAAATCTTGAGGTTGAAACCACAGTTGTTGATGGCTCCTGTATGGTGTGAATTAATTTTGTAAGCAGTAGACTATTTGTTTTGTTTATAGACTACTGTGGGGAACAGTTATAAAGGATTGAATTTTATACTTACCTAGGATTCCTAGATTCCCCATATATTCACAAATCTAATGTTTATAAATCTAGAATTTTGCCAGTGAAAGTGGGCCAGTCAAGGTTGGAAATAGTGCGTGGATTTGTCCCAATATTTCTAAATAGGTCCTGTTTCTTGTATTATTGATATGTATTTCAATAAAGTTTTCCTTTGCTTCTGTGTGGCAGAAACTGGATGGACATGATTTTGCAAAGTTTTATACTTGCACCAGTGTTATACTGTTGTATGAATCAGCATCTGCCAATTTGGGCTCCATTGCATATTCCTATTTTATATTAAAGTAGTGTTTCCCAACATTTAGAGTCCCATTCCTAACATTTAATATTAGTGTTTTCCCAACACATGTGCAGCTATGTGGATAATAAAACATAAAATCTAATTGGTAGTCCCACTTTTCCTTTTTCAGGTTTACATACTTTCCCATGTGTAGTTTTTGAGGAAAAACTCTCTCTTAGTATTAATGATACTGCTATATTTGATCTGGGCACCGAAGCTACAATTATCTTGGGTCATTAAATGGTGAGTTGAGTTGTGCACACGCTGGTCATCTTTCTAAGTCAAGGAGTTTGCTTTGGCTTTGAGATGTGAAGAGTTGCAGGTCCTGGAGGATTATCTTGCTCAGTCTGGAGAAATGCATTAGTTAATATTCTTTCCGGACAATCTACTGAAATAATGAAGCAAAGGAGGATTGGGGAATTACAAAGAGTGATGGAATTAAGTAGCCAGTAGCATTCACTAAGAGATCAGTTTTGAGCAGTACATGTTGAATACGTATATGAAGGCTTACGAATCTTGTTTCTGATCCAGGTTCCATTATAAGAGACGGGGAATTATAAAGGCAGAAGTTAGGAAAAGAAGCCATTGCAGTTAAAGGAAATGTAAACCCAACCACTAAACTCGCACATAAGCATTAACATGTTAATGTAATTTCAAAAGTTATTTTCAATATTTTTTAATCTTTACATTTCATTAAATATCTGCTAATGCTGCTATGAGGGCCTTAAGGGACATTCTGCTATAAGGAGACAACCATCTGTCCCTCTCTCCCAACCGGGCTCCTGTTTTGTCATCCTGTCAGTTACTCCCCGGGTGGAGCCTACAAGCAGCCATGTCTATACACATTGCGCAGGTATGGGGGACTGTTGTCAGCCAGGAAGCTGGTCTCCAGCAATGATTTGCAGCTGCCTCTGGAATGCATGCATGAAGACATGACCTAGCTAAAAGAAGCTGGAAGATATCAGCAGCGTTGAGCTGCAACAAAGGATGAAAAAGTTTGAAAACAGTATTATATGAAAAAAGACAGTTGTTTGTGATACACAGTGCTTCAGAACCAAATGTCACCCAGCCTATACCCTGCTGTAAAATGCTGAGGTATATGACAGCACTGACATCTTCATTATAAACATTGTCATCATTAGCATCATACTTATATGTTAATGGTTCTTCCTTCATCTCATTTACCTGTGATTCTCTAGCCTTCAGCATCATGAAACAACAATGATGTGGCACTAATGTCGGGATCCGTCCCGGCTGCGGCGTCTCAGTATACCGCGAGCTGTATCTCGCTGTATACTGAGCTTTGGGTGACGGGAGGACGCTAGTTTGTGTCCTCCCGTTACCCTTAGGAGAACTATGGGGGAAAGCCCTGACCCCATAGTTCTCCTTTAATATCACTTTGTAAATAACACTATAAAAAACATAACTGATGAATAGAATAGTGATTACCCTCTATACCCTCTAACCTCAGCTGCAGTAATAGATCGTTTGCTAAAAATCTGCAGGTGCAATTCAGTTTACCATTAGAATTTTTTCTGCACATCTGCATTCTACATTGACTAACGTTGGCACTTAGTAAAGCTGATCCCAATAGGACACTCTCTATATAACTGTATATGTTCTTCTTGTTTTTATGTGGATTTTCTCCAGGGGAATAGTAGAGCAAGTAACTCATGTCCTGAAATAGCAACTGTTAGCTTAAAAGTCCACACAGTATGTTTAACTGGGCAGCAGGGGTCCCTCTGAGTTTGCATGCTCTGCCTGTGCTTGCGTAGGTTTCCTCCAGGTACTCTGGTTTCCTCCAACACTACAAAGACATGCGGGAAGGTTAATTGGCTCCTGTCTAAACTGACCCTCATATGTATGCATGTGAGATAGGGACCTCAGATTGTAAGCTCCTTGAGAGCAGGGACTGATGTGAAGTGCTGCGTAAATTGTCGCCGCTATAAACAAATACCAATAATAACAACTGCATTTCTATCTGATGCATTCCTAGCATTCTGTGTATAATTGATTTTAGAAAACATTAACCATAACCTGTCCAACATGCTTCTTCAAACTCCACATCAGCTAAACATGTCACACTTTCTGCCTCTAATGGAAACGCCACAATTTGCATGTCTCATTGCATATTATGCCTAGGAGGTCCTCAATGGCTGTGCATTTAGCAGTTTGAGTCTGGCAGCTAGCATGCTACAGCTCTGGCAGGAGACTGCTCCAACCATAATGTGTCTTGCTTGTTCCTCCTCAAACTCTACATCACCTCAACTTGGCAATGTCACACTTACTGCCTATACTGGGAAAGCCCCATCTGTATGCCTCATTTCATAGTATGCCTAGGAGATCCTTGGGGGCAGTGCATTAGCATTATACTGGAAAAGCCCCAATCTGCATGTCCAGAGGTATATCTACAGAAAATTGCGCCTATGGCAAGCACTGAAATTTCCAAAATCTGACACTCCTATTTTAGCTTTTGATTAACAAATTATGACACTACATATATACATATACACTACATTATAACTGCACCTTTCTTGCTTTCAGTGATGCAAGCACAGAATATCACATTGCTGAGTGTTTGTAACCTGCTCTCAATCCTAGAACAGAATGGTAACCGCCTAAATTTATAACCAGCCTTGGTGGCAGGGTGCACATGGGAAGGCTTACAACAATACAAAACACAAAAAGCATCCCCTGCACACCTGCCAGCTAGCCTGCAACAAAATAAGTTTCCCTGTCAACAGTATGCGTTAAAAACAGAGGTTTTAGCTGCACAAACCTTTGGCCAAAAATATGTAGAAGCCATACCGCCCCGTCAAGGAACCTCTGTAAAGTGTGGTCCTAACTCTATTTATGAGTCTCCATGTTGAAGCATATTAATGCAGTTGATAAATGCAGGTGTACCTGGAGGTAGCCTACTTCTCCTCAAAAAGTTGCAGGGATGCACTGGAGGCCCAGCAATCCAAAATGCACGCTGGGACCCCCAGTGTGCCCCCACATCCAAAATAGTTAAACTAGAAAAGAATGGTACGCATAAATGTATAACCAGCCTTGCTCTCCATTCTGACTCGCTATCACAGGAGGCTGAGCGGGGTGCTGGAGGAGAGCTCAGCCTCCTGTGACAGCTGACTCCTCCCCTGCACTGCTGGGCATCCTGAGCTCTGTTCCCTCAAATCCCCTCTGCCGACACAGTGAGAGCAGCGGTCATTGGAGTGGACACAGACCGGCGTCCAGCGGGGAGGAGAGAGGTTAGGGATGCACTGAATTTTCGGCCACATTTTTGGCCATTATGGCACTTTCGGCATTTTGCCCAAAGTACCATTTTCTGACAAAATTTCAGTGCATCCCTACTAGACACATTAAAACATATGGTTCACTAGGGCAGAAACACATGTGAATGAATTTCTCTCAATTACAGCAAGTCAAAATTGCAAAGATAAGCAAAACGACAAAATGCTTTATCACAGATCCAATAATACATTTTTCCACATACTGTAAATGATAACACATTTAAGGAGATTGAATTATGTGTTGCATAACTTAACAACAAAAAAGAAAGCTTTAGGTATGTCATAAAATCTGATGATGTCATCTGTGGGGAGGGTGGAGCTGTTTCTGAGAAAGACCAGAGATGGGGTGTGGTTCCCCTTAATAGAGCATTGCAGACAGATCTGTCACCTTGGTTTTCTGTTGCAGGTTCACTCTGTGTACACCTACTAGTAACCACTCCCTCATTCTATAAATATTTTTAGCAGACACACCTCAGTATTTTCTGTCTGAAAACCACATGATAAAATGCATGACTTCTTCCTCACACATCACTCATACTTTCATGACATCCCTCATACTTTCATTTTTGAAAGCTAGTTTTCATTGACTCGTATTTAACATTATACTATGCTGCTGCTACAACTAATGCAGTGTTTAGTAATTTGTAATGGTAGACAATATATAATAAATCTACAAAATGTAAGCAAAAATTATATTACAGACAATGATATAGCAAACAAGCCATTGTGAAACCTATAAATCTATTTTACGTAAGACTTTTTTTTAATAGAGAGCCAGAAAGTGGCTGATATTTACTTTGTGACAGCTTATACATATCCTGGACTCCAAATGTAAAAGCTAAACTCTGTAGTTCCATTACCCTCCACCATTTTATTCATTATTTACCATCAGTACTCCACCTATCTCTTCTTCATTTTTTATATAAATGAAGGGGGAATTGGGGTGATAATTGACTTCTTTGTCAGTCCTTATGATACCCATAGATGTAAAATGACAGTTACCCAATGCAATCATTATTAGCTTGATTTACAATATCATGTGTATTGGTGCCCACAGACATTGCAGACAAACACCTCTCTGAAGAAAGAAAATCAGGCAGCTTATAAAAACCTGTTGTTTCCGCCAAGATAAGATAGTGTTCGAGGTGTCTGCACTTTCCTTTCCCTTGTGTATTGGCATAACCCTGAATGCTCAACTGAGCAACACAGATATCTAAGGACCTAAGGGTGGATGCACATTCCACCTCCCTCTTAAGTCTATGGAACCCTTTTATCCAACAGAAAAGATTATAGCCACGGTGAAGGGATACATGGACAGTCTGTCTTGGAGATCTCACTGCTGTATATTGGGTAGGTAAAATCAGTAGGTCGATACATAATGTAAGGAGGCCACAAAGTAATTCTCTCATAGTTATTCACTGATTTAAGGGATATGGAGTAGTGTGACTTGCAGAAACTGCATTTGTAAAGAGTAAAATTGCAATGTATATTTATAAGGAAATCATTTAGAGAGTTATTCACAAAGCTGCCAAAAGCAGCCGAGTGAATAACCCAGCCGAATTGCAGTGAGCCGAATGCTGTTTGGCTATTCACTTCTGCTCAGTACGGCTGATTTCAGCCGTACATCGGCTGAGCCGAATTGCAGAAGGAGTTCGACATCTGGATCGGCTGAGCCGAAGCTCTGGCAGCTCACTTGCTGCTGTTCGCCCTTATTCTCATATTGTGAGTACTGTGAATAACCCGTACGGCAGCCTTTCGGTTTGACTGAAACGAAGGGCTCCAGTGGCCGAAGAGAGCTGAAGGATCAGCCGAAGCTATGGCTGTATCCGACGCCACAATAGTGAATAACCCCCTTACT
Organism: Nanorana parkeri; assembly: GCF_000935625.1. Taxonomy (NCBI): domain Eukaryota; kingdom Metazoa; phylum Chordata; class Amphibia; order Anura; family Dicroglossidae; genus Nanorana; species Nanorana parkeri. Next base: position 75,812 of record NW_017307117.1, read on the forward strand.
GTCTAAAGCTTGCAGTGCTAAGCCGGCCTCTTGCCGGTAATATGACTGTCTGCTCATTCCCAAAGTTCTGCTCCTCTATGTCCTGACTTTCCTGCTTCATTGTGCAATAACCTAAGTATTGGGAATGTTAGGGCCATAGCTAGAAATTATAGGAATTCATAGCAACATTTTGATGTTGACATGTGGCCTATTTATACCCCTAAACATTGATGGTCAGTGGGAGCCTACAATGCACCCCCATAGGGGTTCTATTTTTACCATTTAACACTGGTGACCACTGTAATTAAGCACTTACAAGCAGTAGCCAGGCAATTTCTATATAAGTCGCAGGCAGTGCTGTTAAGAGACTTCACCTCTTCCTCATGGGTCACGGATAAGCTGTGATTGTGCTCTATATCAGAGGACAGGAGCTTTTCGGTCAGCCAGAACTGAGCTGGTTTTGGCAGGTTAATTAATGTGTGATTAACACATGGAAAAGTCTGCATTTCTCAACTGCTGAGAAAGCACTTTCTCAGACATGGATATGGTCCCTTAGCCCCCAGGGCCCCATAGAAACTGTATTGTCTACTATGGCTGTAGTTATGCCCTAAGGGAGTGTGTGCTGTCAGGATAAATTACTTCATTTGCTATTTATTCTCTGCTGTTCTGCAAGCGAGGAGAAATGCAATTGTGAAGGTGGCTGGACTGCACAAGATTATACTGTGCCTTGCTAAATGGAAAAGCCTAGACTGGTCAAGGGAATGTGATATAAGAGGCAAGATGCAAATTCTGACGGCTGCTCCTGGATCATTTTATGATAAGTAAACTAGACATATGAGTAGTTCTTTCATCCATAATCAGTTTGGTAATTTTAGGACTGGTTCACACCTAGGCAGCATCGTTTTTGTGTGTTTGTACCCACGGGTTAAGCGTGCGGTTATTTGCATGTTTATGCACATTTGGCTTATTTTTACGCATGTGAAAGCGTGCGCGCATGAAGACGCACCTTTTGACTGGCAGCTTAAGAAACATTGTGGTCATAGGAAGTACGCATGTACAAACGCGCAAAAACACATGCAGCATGCTTCTACTGCGTGTTTACAGGCCTTTCCATTAAAGTCTATAGGGGAATAACAAGCTTGAAACTGCATAAAGAAGCTCATTGGCATTTTCCTGCTGGCATTTTGCTTCTCTGGTGTGAACAAGGGCCATTGAAAATCATGGGATTTCTTGTGTTGGGCATTTAAAAGCGCTTTTCCTACTGCTCAAAAACGCCTAGGTGTGAACCAAGCCTAAGTTTTAATTGCCAAGCAAATGACAAAAAAGAAAAAATAATTTTTAGAGGACTTTTCTTTAACCAACCTGATTTTTTTTTTTTTTTTTAATCTTTATTTCAAAATGTTTTCACAAGAGTATCAAAAATCAACATAGATAAAGAGAACACTTGCAGAAAAGCACAATCAAATAAAACCAACCTGATTTGAGTCTAACTGGTTTCAAAAATCCATCTGATTTCTAAAGGTATACAATTACAATATCAAGTCTTGCAACAATAATGCCCAGCAGGAAGCTTTGAGTAATAATGTCAAGCAGGCCATATATTACCTCTAGCAACATGTAATTTGATCCAAGTAATAATGCCTAGCGGGATATAATTTGCCCAGCAATAATGTCCAGCAAGAATTTGCATTTTTACATAGCAAAGTGAAAAAATAATTCCAACCAATCTTGTCATTCGATGATAGATGGAGTTTGGTGTTTTAATTAACACGCTGAGTCTCTTGGACTCCAGTGGTGAGATCTGCCAGCTGGAATGCCAATGTTGTCTTTTACCGCCATCTGAAGTACATAGCCATTCTCTGCCTATTTAACTTTTTATTCATTCCAATGGAAAACCTTCCATTCATTCTCATGGATAATTTTTAATCTTGGGAGCGATTACATTATTATTTGAAGTCCCATTATCTTCAGGTTATAATTTTAGAATGTTTGTTAAACATATACAATTGTAGCGTTATCACCAGAGAAAGAGGTAAAGGTAAATCATCCAATGGGAAAACTTCTTCTGGTGATATCTGTCTAAGAGGAGAATTCGCCTCATTTTGGAGGAACTTCCTCTTATTTCCTGCTGCGTCTTGGGGACAGGAAGTGAAGGTGATTCCCCCCAGCTGGATACAGAGCAAAAAGTAACCTTTTTGCACCACCATTGACTTTCATGGAGTTGCAAAACCCACTTGAAGCAAACAAAAACCCATCAATACCTGCAGTATCCATCGCACAACATGGCAGCGCACAGTGCATTGGCATGGCTGCTTGTAGTTCATTTCAGAGTGTGATGGAAAGGGTGAAAATGCTGAATCTGCATTAGGTAAATATTGTGACTGTAGGAAAGGAATTGCCTATAGGTGTACTTTGCTGGTAGGATCACTAACTATGGTTTAATAGAACGCAGGAAATACTGCATAAAAAACTTCAACTTTCTTACATTGCAACAACATTTTTGGTTTAACTGTTTGGGTTTAGATAACCTTTAAGTAGATCTGAACCCTGCCTTAATGTCCTTTAGTTTGTTAACAAACTGTGTATCATAGACAATTGCTATTTCCTTGAAACCCTTGTTTTTAACTTTTTACATTCTTTGTTGCACCTTTGTGGTGCTGATCTCCTACAGCTTCTTTGCTACTTCATGTCTACATGCATGCATCTCATTAATGGCTACATGGTATTATTCAGGGTGGGTTTACCTGATAACACAATCTGGATTATGCCTGCATAATTATCACTTACTGTGGCACAGGCTTTCAGTTGAGACTGCAAGACAGGAGCATAAATGGGAGACAGAGTGTTGTCACCCTGTAATAGGAAATACCAATGGATCTCCTGCAGCCTCTTTGGAGCCACCTCTTCTCTACATGCATGAAATTCAGTGATGGCTGCATGGTATTGCTCAGCGTAGGTTTCCATGATGGCACACTGTGGACTAAGCCTGCATAATGTGTGTTGCAATAGCCACTTGCTGTGGCATGGGCTTTTAATGGAGACTGCAAGACAGGAGCACAACTGGGAGACAGAACGGTCACCCTATAACAGGAAGCATTAGCATAATGTTGTCATCCTATAACAGCAAGTACCGGCACAAGGTCCTTCATGGCCACTTAACCAGGTATTAATTTAATGAAAGCTGCAGATTTATAAATATTGAAAATTGCTTTTGAACCTTTCAAGCTTATATGAGATTTTAGTGATTTTGTGGGTTTAAATACATGTTAACGTTTTAGAAGGAGAAATATTACAAAAAATTCTAGTAAATAATTCCAAATAAAATAAATGGGATGTTGACCTTTCTTTCAGGGTGACATCCTCAGTAAAGAAAATGTAAAAGACTTTATTTTCCAATAGATGTTCACTTATTTACTCTGCTTCCATGGACTGACTGAAATACGCCCCCACCCCCTGCTTCCTTTCTCCTTTTTTCCTAGGGAGCTTTTAGGTTTTCAGATAGTCAGCTAAGGCACGGTAACCGGTTCCATGGCAACTGGAAGGGAGGTAATTTGAATGCCGGCAAGCTAAGCACATTTTACCCTTTCACTGCCTTATTTGTGCCGCTGCACATTTGTTTCCTTTGTTTTCATAATATTTGAAATATACTTTAAACAATATCTACTTTTAAACAGAAAAACCTTAATTCAATAAATTTTTATTTGAATGGCAGCGGATGTCTATGTTTGCCATGTCCAGGAGGCCCACCCATCTGTAAACAGATGACAGCTGTGTTGTCCTATATTGTTCTGAGGCTCTTTGTTCTATTCTGTGTTATACTATGTTATTATGAACTGCTTTATGACACCTGATACTTTATTCATGGTGACCAGAATGGCTTAATGACACTCTTAACTTGCCGAGTGTCATTTTTGTTTACTACACTCTAGAAAAGACCCGGATCTGCCGACATGTGCTATCGGTATGCAGTATACTTAAGCTGGCCATACACTGCTCTATTTTTTTCATTCAACAAATTGGCTGAACGAAAAAAATAGAGCAAATTCCTCCATCAACACTAATAGCGTGTCGATCGAGGAATCTCCACCAGACCCTGTCAGAATACCAGACCCGAGCGGGCAGCTTATTGGCTGCGACTCAGATTGTACGAAGATGTACTAGCGCGGTCCTTCGATCAGCTGATCGAGGGATACCGGCCAAAAGGGTGCCGACAGCAGCACACATTGCGAATTTAATCCGGTTCCTCAAAAAACGGCCGAAATACGCACAGTGTATAGACAGCTTAAGTATGACTGTGTAATATCATACTTATGTATATCAGCTATGGCAGTGTTTAAAAGTATGAAAAATCTGGAGGCACCCAAGTTTAAAATGTGATGGATTTTAAGTGGGGACCCCACGCAAAAACAAAAAAGTTTGATTCCCCCATTCATATAGAAATCACCCCTTTACATCAGAGCATCCCTTTACATCCCCCCCCCCCCCCCTTCATCAGTCACCCTTCATATCAGTGTCCTACCATCCCAAGATTTGGAGGCACCCCTGAGGAAGCTAGAAGGCACCCCAAGGTGCCACGGCACACTAGTTGAGAAAGGCTAGCTGTGGTGAACCAAAACAGGAAACAAGAGAAAGTTAGTAGATGGTGAGTTTATAGCCACATTTTTGCAGGGTCTGGAAACACTTGACCTTATTAAAGATAAACTTCAGTCACAATTAATAATGAAACCATGACTGTAGGTTCCGGAAGTAGATTCTTCCAGATGCACATACAGGAATCTATCAGTAGCAGTGAATTACACACAACTCAGTTAAAGGTAAATTAAAGTGTATCTAAACCCAAAAACCAAAATTTATAATATTGCAGCGTACAAATCATTAAATGTGGTGGCTGCATTAGTTTTCTTTTTTTAAAGTTTTTTCCCCCTTTATTTGCACCTGGTGATCCGGCCAGTAAATCTGTTATTTTTCAACTTCTTTTAACAGACCAAGCTGTCCAGCAAAAGTAGCAGGTTGTGGGTTGGGACAAACCATTTAACATTGACAGGGGTACTTACAATGATCAGCTTTTTTCATTTACAGAAAACCTTTATCCTGAAAGGAAAAAAAAATATTGCTGTAAATGCCTAAAAAGTGTTAACTGGAGTCCAGATTTAATTTGTTCGTCAAGCACATCTAAATATGTTAGTACATATAAAACTACCCTCTCTGCAGAGTGGCAATGCAGCTTTCCTAAGACAGGAAGTATGCTATTGGCCAAATCACCGGGTGAAAATAAAAAAGTCTAAAAAAATAAAATAATTTAATGCAGCTATCACATTTAAGGATTGGCAACCTGCAATATATTACATTTTTGTTTTTAGATATGCTTTAAGGGAAATTTCTGAATGTAGTCCAGCTGGAGTGTTTTCTGAAACGGTTGGAGTGTGCCTGAATGAAGAAATATCTCTTACCCATGATAACCATTGTGATTCCCATCCTCTATCTTGCTTTATATCATAACAAGCAGACATCTTTCTAAGTCTGTTTCAATAAATTCTTGGCACATCACGATACACAGCAACAGTATCATTATTCAGAAAAGCTGTATCTTTTTTCAATAAAAAGCCATCTATAATCTTCAATCAAAATACTTTGCTAGCCTGACTGATTATGCCATCAGTCTGTTGCAGGCAGGAGGAAGCATTTCCTCAGTCTCTTTTCCCGCAATGATCAGACTATAACATTGTAACATTGTAGCAAAGTAGGAGCCTGCAGCAGGGTTTGATTAATGAACACAGTTAAGAACTGCACAGACATCAGTATTTACATGTTTGTCAAATCTAATCCAACATCTCAGTCCAGGAAATAGATTGTGACTCTGGACAATGCCTGAACAAGGATAGTTTTTGCAGATCGCACTTGCTATTGCAAGCACTATTTTTGCAGATCGCACTGGACCATAACGCAGGCACTAATGTGCCTGCGTACCGGGTGCGGGCGATCACCTTGTGGGTGTGGCTGTGGTGCCAATGCACCACATTGCACATTGCACATTGCACTTCAATGCACCGCCACGCCCCCTCCTGCCCCTGAATGCAGTGAGCTGGCCAGCTTGCGTTCCAGTGTGTTCCAGAGGCCGAACGCACTGGAACGTGGATTTTCTTGTCTGACCTGACCCTAAAGGCTAATGCACCACACTGTCAACACCAAAAAGTTAATGCATATGAAAAGGTTTCAGTACATACTGAAAGAAGCTGAAGGCTGCTTTCAACCTTTTCATCCTCAAATCCCCACTAGTACTTACTGTTGTGTATGGAAAGTACAGGCCTCATTTCCATGACACCTGGCCAATGACACCTCCCTGAGTCAGACAGGTGTTTGTAGGCGAATAAATGTGCCAGGCAAGACTGATAAACAGTGAGACAATATGACACCTTCTATATAACATAATTACAACTAATGGATTTCATATAAGAAAATCATACATGACTGAGCAGCAACAATAACTGCAGCCAACAAATGAGCACAAATGGCATATTTTGTAGGAGCTAGTATCTGTTAAAATGGGGAATTTTGGCACATATCATGCGAACATATGCACTCGTTCTCTACCACGTGTTGCTGTTATGCCATATGCTTCCATAATTTATTCAGTGTAGTTAAACACCACCTAGACTTTTTAATAGGAAATGCTAGTGTTTAAGCTCAAGGTTAAACACCCACTTCTTCTGGATGGCATTGGATGCATGATATGAGTGCCAATGTAATCCAATTCTTCTACTTGCAACAGTGATGGGCTAATGTAAAGACTAAGGATGTATGTTTATATATGTAAAGAACTTACTGTGCTACACAATTTCTGTTGTAAATGGAAACAGTTTGGATCTGTTACAAAATACATCTACAATATGTATTCATTATAGTACAATAAACAATACACTCTAGGTAGAATCGTGCTGCTGAGGGGGTTAAGAACATATGCATGTGAACTCAAGTAAAGCTAACCACAGACATGAGATGAGCGATCGGTTGGATAGCAGTCTGGTATAAAAATCCATCCTGAGATATCACTATCATTTTCCCCGAGACAGCTGATGCTCGCTGCGTCCCCCCTCCTTCTTCCAAAAACAAGATCCCCAAAAATCATAATTTCTGATTTATATACAGTTTCACCTTTCAGCATAGAAATGGGTTTTAAATTAGATGTTTTCCAATTTTGTTTTTTACCAGTATTTTTTTTGTAAAGCGGCATCATGGCAGTGCTCATGTTGACAAATCCCCAATCCTGTTACCATGGCAACACCAGTTGCTATTTACACTAGCAAGTGTAAAGAGATAAAACAAATGGTTTCTCTGGGGTCTTTAAAGTCTTCAAGTATTACCCAACAGTCTATAAAGCACCAATTGCTTGGTACTTTGTACTTTCTCTGCTGTTATTTGTTTTCACACTGTGTTGTAATGCTTTACAACATTATTTTCGTATAAATATCTTTAAAGGATAAGTTCACCTTTTGCAAAAATTAAAGCAATGCATCATTAATAATATATAAAAAAATATGCATTTCTTTAATATTTGCATTCATGCCTGGATAGCATTACATTTGTGATCACTCGATCACAGCTGCAAATCTCAGGCTTCAGCACATTCTCTCCCAGGCAGAGCTCTGTACTGAGGTACGGAGCTTCAGTTAGAGATGGGGAAGGACGGCTGGACTTCAAAGTGCATTAAATTACCTCATACAGCGTCCAGCCGTCCTCGCTCTAGGTAGATGGGGGAATATGGGCAGCTCTACCTAGAGCGAGGACGGCTGGATGCCGTATGAGGTGATTTAATGCAGAGTCAAGTCCAGCCTTCCCCATCTCTCCTAACTGAAACTCAGTACGGAGCTCTGCCTGGGAGAGAATGTGAAGAAGCCTGGCTCTTTGGCTATGCAGATATAAATAAGAAGGAACAAGGATCTATTACTCTCGAAGGATCATGATAGGTTTTTTGTTTTGGGTAAATTGGATGTCCTTTACCTAAGAGGGACCCTTCTGTGTTACATCATTTTGTGAGCAGAGCACGGAATATATGTATATGCGTGTTGCAGTGCACTGTAGATGTGCATTGGTAATGCATGTTATAATAGTCATCATGACATTATAATTGGCATTCCTGTGTGAACTTGCCATAAAGGAAACCTGTACAGTGGCACTATAGAGGCTGCCATTGCTGACCTCTCTTCAGAAAATACCATCTCTGGGCTGTCATACTGATCCAATAGTTTCAGTACTGAGTCACTATCTCAGGAAAAGTATGCAGGTGCAGAGTTCTGACTTCTCTTTTCTGTTTGCATGCTTGTTCGGGGCAAGTGACTTGACAAGTATTGAATCCTGCGTACAAATGTTCTTACTTATCTTATGAGAACATTCGATAATGCCATCAAAGACTTGTAGAATGGTGTTTGAAATTTTGCTTCATTTTATTTCTGGAAATAAATGAAGTTTCTGCAAACATTTTCCATCCTGCCCGTTTTATTTTTTTCATCACTACAGTCGAAATCGATTGTTGATTTGACCCCAGGAAATCACATGAATGTCCCGAATACAACTTGTTTTGGACAAAATTCTACTGGTGTTTGCCCAGCTTTAGAATGACAACAACTGGAGCCTGCAGCTTCAAAAACAAGTCAGCACTGGCAGCCTCCACAATTCTGTATACACAAGTTCCTTTAAAAAACCCTATGCAAATCCTAAACACATCAAAGAACAGCTGAGGAGATAATGCTGTTGTTTGCAAGGAGGCTGTGGTAGGTGAGAACCCATCTGTTACCACACTGTAAGAAAAAAGTCAGAACATTTCTATTTTTTTGGACGTTTGCCTTTCTAGGAAGGCTGTGTGCTTGGTAACCTATGGAACTCCAAGTGATTTCCAAATACATGGATTTCCTCAGGTGCCAGCTATTAAAGCTTAGCTCCTTTAAAAAATCAAATAAACTTACATTGGTCCAGCTTGGCACACTCTAACTATATATAAATAGTAGGCATTCTCTGATTGTAAGAGGGGTGGTAGTGTCAGGGCACCACCCCCCATCTAGCCAGAGAACGCCTCGTATTCATTGAGTAAAATGCTAGGCATCCTCTGAATGGCAGCTGTGCTGATTGAGCGACCCCCTGTGATTTAACAGCACAGCAGATGTTCCTGTACCTGATAGATGCTGTAATACACATATAGTAGCTGTAGATACTACAGTGTATTACAGGGTTCCCATGCATGACCCTCCCAGGGATCATTTCTATATATGTATATACTGTGTGTATATATATATATAAGGGAGAACTATGAGGTGAGTGCTTTTCACTCACCTCATAGTTCTCCTTTAAACCATGTTTCGCCCAAAACAACGTGCAGACCAATATTGGTCAGCAGTGAAAGTTTTTCCTCTTTGAGCTGCAACTTGTGGAGCGTTAGATATCCAGTAAAGACATGAATGGTATGTGGTGGATCTCTAGTTATGAGAGTTCTCTGAGGCAGGTACCAGAAAGCTAAATGGCCAGTTATTATTATTATTATAATACAGGATTTATATAGCGGCAACAGTTTGCGCAGCGCTATACAATATAGGGAAGACATTACAAGTACAATACAATTCAAGACAAGACTGTAGGAGGGTTGTGTCATGATGTGTTTCATGCCTGTTTCATTATTTTTTAATAAAAATAGGAAAAGCCCTTCTGGTTGTTCTGGCATTGCTGGAAAATAATGGTGGACACACAAAATATTGACACTTTGGGCCCAATTTGGACATTTTCACTAAGGCTGGGTTCACACCTAGGCATACCGAATATGCGCGTTTCGTGCTGCACGTTTTTACTGGTAAAAGAAACGCACGACAAATGCGTGTTTCCGAGGGCTATCCGACTGTATCCCAATGGATACGTGCGGCAAATATGCCCCAAAGAAGCTCCTGTACTTCTTTGGGCGTAGGGCGTTTTGCAGTGCGTTCCTACGCGCTGTAAAACGCCCAGGTGGGAACCATGCCCATAGGCAATCATTGTTTTTCACATGTTGAGCGTTGTACAGCGCGTAGGAACGCGCTATAAGACGCCCAGGTGTGAATCAGGCCTTAGGGGTGTACTCACTTTTGTTGCCAGCGGTATAGACATTAATGGCTGTGTGTTGAGTTATTTTGAGGGGACAGCAAATGTACACTGATATACAAGCTATACACTCACTACTTTACATTGTAGCAAAGTGTGATTTCTTCTGTGTCGTCACATGAAATGATATCATAAAATATTTACACAAATGTGAGGGGTGTACTCACTTCTGTGAGATACTGTAGATGAGGCAGAACGCCTTGTTCTTAATTTGTGCCGTTTTACACCAATGCAGTTTATTGATGTGCGCTGAGATAGGCAGCATTTTAGCACATCACATGTGTGTCTGTTAAAAAAACCCTGCAAGGTGCATAAAATGCAGACATATGCGATTCACATTGTCAAGCTTGTTGCATTTCCAAGCTTGTTGTGCTGTTACCCTTCCCTTTAGGCGTAGCTTTGTGACTTCTTCCTCCCAAAATGCATAAGGAAATGCTTCAAAAGAAACATTAAATGCTTCCCAAGGACTGCTATGAGAATCCATGAGACTTTTATTTAGCAAGAGCTCTGTGAGCTTTTAGATCATGATGCTGAGATAACTGTTTAATTATACATAACTATGTTTAGTCAAGTGAACTACTGTGAGCAGCAGATATGAGTCCACAGCCATACTGCGATTTAGGATTAGATTTGTAACAGTATTTCAATGCTTTGTTGTTAATTCTTTCAGAGCAGCGTGATGGCACAGCACATTTGATTAAATACGCAGGACACAAGTGGTGATCAGGAAATACACATTATTATAGTGAGCGCTAATCTGTGGGCATTTGTAGATAGGCCGCTATTTACTACAGAGCAATTCAACTCTAATATGATGGAGAATTTAGTCATTTAGAGGGGAGGGTGTTGGTTGCCGTTTATTCATTTAAAGGAAATTACTAATCTAGATCCACACCTATGTTTGGAACCTCAACTTGGAGTGTTCATGCTCTAACCCTCAGCTGCAGGGCCATTGCGGTTGCCTCAGGCGGCAACCTGTGATTCTATGGCCGGTGTCCAGCCCAGCTCCTGGCAAACAGTGACGTCAGTGAGCCGGGGGGGACAGAGCCAGACCTGAGATAACGTGTGCCACCAATGTCAATCTGCCACCTGGTAACGTGCACCACCAGCGCCAACTAACCCCCAACCTCCTCCCCCCAACGTAATGTCCACCATCCGCACCCACAGCCCACCGCCCCAACCACCTTAGGCAGCAGTAAGTCTAGGGACACCCCTGCCCAGCTGTATACCAGTTAGAAAGAATCTCATCAGTACAACTGACGTGTCATTACCCACCCCCTGGCTTCTTGATTGCCCGGGAAGCCAGCTCCATGCTAGCGGAAGTACCGGTATCAGTACTCGGTATTGGCGAATACCAAAATATAAAGATGAGTACTCGTACTCGTACTCGATACTGAAAAACTGGTAAGGATGCATATGCCATACCTGATCATCCACAGGGGATCCTATAAAGCACTATTGTATTAATCTCGTTACTAAAGTGCTGGCTGCAATCTTCTGGGTCCTGTGCTCTGCTGAGCAATTTCCTCTCGTCACCCCTTGTCCAATCAGAAAACACCTTGTATTCATAGCTAAAAATACTAGGCATTCTCTGAATGGCCGCTGTGCCGAGTGAGCGACCCGCTGTGCTTTTAGAACAGAGGAGAAGCCACTCAACACAGTACAGTACCAGGACCCAGAAGTACAGGATAGAACCCCTGAGACTTAACAAGCATTTAACCCTTGTAGTGAGTGTGTAGAGGGGCCTATTGCAAGGGTACTTTTTCTGTAGTCCTACTTATGCACAGTGCTATTAGGTTTATTATCATCCCAATCAGGACACTATCTGCCCGGAGTTTGTATGTTTTCTCTGTGCTTGCATGGGTTTCCTCTGGGTACTCCAGTTTCCTTCCACACTCCAAAGACATGCTGGTAGGTTAATTGTCTCTGGTCCAAATCGGCCCTATTATGTATGTATGTATGTGTATGGATGTGATATAGAGACCTCAGATTGTAAGCTTCCTGAGGGCAGGGACTGATGTGAATGTGTAGCGTGTAAAGTGCTGCATAGATTGTCAGCACTGTGTAACTACCTGTAATAAATAAATGAATAAACACACTATACATTATTTAGTGGCATATTTTCTTAAAGGATATGCTTCTTTTCTTTATGTGTACAGTAAATAATAAATATATTGCCAGATACATATAAAAAAATGATTATGGCTATGTGTTGAATGATAGTCTTAGAAACATTTCATTAAAGAAGAACTCCGGGGAAAACTTTTCTAGCCCTTGCAGTGGGATATCCCTGTACTGCAAGGGTTAAGTGCTCATTTTGGTCTGGGTGCAAAAATAACAGTTATATTCACCCGAACTTCAGAACCGGCAGGCTGTAAAAGCACTCCCTCCAGCCTGTCTCATCTTAAGCTTCAGCGATGGTATGTCTCTCAGCGCCCTCACTTCTTGTGTTTTGGACGTGAAGACTCATGGAACCTTAGACCGCTGCAGCGGAGGGGGAGAGAGCATGGAAGGGACCAGTCTAAGAGCAGTGAGTATAATTATCATTTTTGCACTTAACTCTTGCAGTGGGACAAATGTTGCCCTGATTTCTTCTATAAATATAGAAAGTTGTTCATAACAAAATAAGGGGAACCAACATTTTTTAACACATTTGTGAGTCACTGTTACAGGTAAGCGGAGGTGGTGCACATCAGGTGCCAGTATAAAAAGGTTGTTGGGAAGCTGATATTGAACTTAGCAGACTGGTACAAATGGTACTTAGTGTCAGTGTTGCTAAGGGAACAGAAATATGGAATAGAGAAGTCACTGACTGATTTAGCTACTTTTTGGGTTGATCCGTATTCAGTATAAAGAGCCAGCAACTAGCATCAGTGACAAACTTGATAAAGCTGAGCTCAAAGCAAACAGCTAAATGCACAAATGAAATACAAATATGGGACCTGTTCTACCTGCAAAAGGATTTGTAATTTTGCCCAACCAGATCTATACACCCCCTCTAGACACCAGCGATAGGCTGGTGACCTAACTAATCCCTGCTGCAGTTAACTGATTTAGTGAGGCTGCCAATCCCCCCCCCAACAGCCCTACAGCCTGAGATTGGTCAGTCAGGGGCAGTAGAAGACCAATAAGGTCATCTCTTTGCTCTCTCTTTCTGTCAGCATTTTTCTTGTCAATACATGTGCCGTAGTGCCTGATTGGCTCACAGGACTTGCTGTCCATCCGGGTTGTTTTATACAGGCGATTATAGGAGGCTGATATCCTATACTTAGATTCCTATACCATATACCTATATCCTATACTTAGATTCTTTCTTAAAAAACATAAATGTACATGGTTATTGACAAGAGGGTGAAGTGTTTTGAGAAGGCAGGAGAAGTGAAAAATCTAGGACAACATAGCTGAATTGGAAAGTGAGCTGAATTGGAGAATTCTTCCACATCAGGTATGTAGTCCTAGGTATGTAGGACTACATACCTGCCTTCTCCAAACTCTTCACCCTTTTGTGAATTGCCCTGTTAGTGGTCAGAGAAATATGTAACTGGATTAAATGCTAGTTTTTTTTTTATATCTGCCTGAAGTTCAACTGTAAAAGTTCTAAATGTCTTCCACTGTTGTTTGTCCTTGGCGTAAATTACACTTTAACCCCTTCATGACTGAGCTAGTTTTTAGTTTCTGTTCCTAAATGACTGACACGCTTTTTTTTTGTCAGTTTATATCAAGCAGTCACTATGACTGCATGATAAATGAGCTTTTTAAATTTTTAGTTATTATTAGGCTGCTACAAACTTAGGAACAGCTATTAATAACCTTAGAGACTGATCCTGACAGCATGTCAGAATCAGATCTCACTAAAGGTCTTTGATCGTTCCTAGACGATCAAAACTGATACATTTCACTCAGAGATACATTTGTATCTTGTGCTTGAAATGTATCATTTAACATTGGGCCAGGCTATACAGCTGTCAAAACAAATAGCAGAGAAGTGAGTCACTGCTACCTCTCTGCTATCTTCAGCTGTCAGATATGGGATCGCTATTTAGCGAACCGTATCTGAATGTAAAGGCTTCATTCTTTAATTAATGAAAGAAAGAAGCTTTTACAAAAGCTTAACTATTTAATTAATGAATGCCTCAATACTGAGGCATTAATTAATGACTGGTAACCGCTTAGAATCAGCAGTTAACAGCATTACAGAGGCTAATATAACTCGGCACGTACAGTGTACGTGGCCAGTCATATAGGCACTTTGTGAAGGGACATACACTGTACGTCTCCCGTCACGAAGGGGTTAATGAAAAAGAAATGGAACTGGGAATGTATCCAGCAGCTCCCGTAGTGCTGTGGTAGCCGTGGAGCTCTAAAGTTTGGCTGTGCTGTCTGGCAGGGTTGCCTAGATCATAAATGTGGCTGCACTACAAATCCTTTGACAGGTAACAGAAAATCCCATATATAGTATGTACCAGCTGTGTATTTAGCTGATTAGTTAGAGTTCAATAAATACGTAAAGAACCTGCATTAAGGGTCTATTTATCAATGTTTTCACACACAATTCACACACATTTCACCCAAGATGCACACTTTGTTAAATTGAATCTTATGAAGAAACATGAAACTTTGGTGAAAGTTGTCTGAATCTCATATAAAATCATTGCTAAATTCATAGAAGATTCATAGTATTGCCTATCACTGTGATGTATTTATTAAAGAGGGACTTCGGGCAAAAATCCCCCAAAAACTTGCCCTTGAAGTGCGACTACCACCACACTGCAACGTTGAAGTGCTAGTTTTGTCTAGGGGAGCTCAAATAAAGCTGTAGTACGCACCTGATCATTGGTCCTTAGTCGATCAGTGCTCACCTCTCTTTCCCTCCGCTATGGCTATGGAATGTCTCTCAGCATCCTCGTGTCTGAGGCAGGTCAATGGACATACATAAGACATGATGACGGCAGTGTTCTATAGACTGCCGGAGCCCAGAGATAAAGAGGCTGGGGGGACCAAACTAGCAGCCCCCAGGGGAGCCAGGATCAGGTAAGTAATACAGCTTTATTTGACCCCCCCTAAACAAAGTGAGTACTTAACCCTTGCAGTGTGGGGGAAACCCCACTTCGAGGGTAAGTTTGTTGTTTGCTTGGAGTTTTTCTTTCAGACTCATCTGGAGAAATACTGGTGGCAGATTTTTGCTTCCATTCGCTCACACTCTTCAACCTCAGTGTTTTATTAATCTGGAGAATTCCTTATATTGAATCTTAGCAGAGAAAAAAACAGCGCAGAAACAGAGAAAGAGGAGCCCTTAGGATTTCAGACTTAATAATTATAGCATGGAGAAACTGCAGCCGCTGAAGCATTTTCTGCTGTTATGATGAAATATATAGCATGAGAAGTGATTCTGCGCTGTAGATCACCCAACAAGGCTCATGGGATATCTGTCGGCTTCTGCTCGCCATTTCGTTACCAAAATTAAAGGAAAATACCAGAGTCAGTTACAAATTTAAAGCGAGCTATATACCTGCAAGTGGCAAAGGTAATTCAGGTGATGAAGACATTATGCACTGAACACTGGTTACAGACGATGTATCTAATATATAGCAGTCCCCTTTATTCTTGATGTTTGGTGCTACTAATAAAGACCACCACACACTTTGCAATCTGACTGTACTTGTACAGTACTGCCTTTAGATCTGCCAAAAACTATATAGCAGAAGGGCCTGCTTAACTGGATAAAAATGGAATTGCTCGTTTTGGTAGGTCCTTGTATGACAAAAATTGGTAAATTTAAAGGAGCTTGTACAAAGTTTGTAGAATCAGATATTATTGTGTATGATGATTTTAAGCTGAACTCTAAGATAAGCAAATATTCTCTAAATTTGATAGGCAAGTGTATTCTTACTTGAAATTCATGTAGTTTGTGTATATTTTCCAGATCTGTGCAGTAATCCAGTGCAAAGGTTTTCCCCTGTGCTGGAACTTCCTGTAATGAAGACCAGTCACTGCAGTTCTCTCTCCTTGTGCAGGGTGGTCTTGTATCCACCCCTCCTGTAGTTTTCTACAGTCAACTAGTAGTGAGTAAGCCTGCTTGGCCCCTCCCATAGCTCGGCTACAGCTACATACTATCTGCAGCACAGTGATGATGTCACTACGAAATTTAAAGACAATAACAAGGCATTTGGTGCACACAAAGTGGTTTTATACTCTTTGTGGCTATTGAGGAATATATTTGAATAAAAATGTTTGTGCCTGGAGTTCAGCTATATAGTTGACATGAAGCCAAATTGTCACCATTGTCACCAGAACATGTATCCCCATTAGAAGATTTCCTGTCACCTCCTGTTCCTGTGGTAGCTAAATATTTTACTTCCTATAATTTTCTGTACCAGGCTCAGTGGTCACCAGGACAGATGGAGAAGGCTGTTTTCTTCAGTTAGGATAGAGACAGGAATAAAGTTAACTATCTAAATATGCATATAAGGGACGATAGCACGTCAAACAGTGGAGAAGATGTGGAGACCTTATGGCTAGAGCTCGATATGGTGGACCCTAGCCGTAAACTTATTGTGGGTATTTGCTATAAGCCCCCGAATATAGGGGAGGAGGGGGAAGCAAATCTACACTCCCAAATAGAAATAGCTGGGAGGGAGGGAAATGTAGTCGTGATGGGCGACTTCAATTA
This sequence comes from Nanorana parkeri, assembly GCF_000935625.1. NCBI lineage: Eukaryota > Metazoa > Chordata > Amphibia > Anura > Dicroglossidae > Nanorana > Nanorana parkeri. The sequence continues at coordinate 92,580 of NW_017307117.1, forward strand.
CCCGGACAAAAAATGAACATTCTATTTGTGATTGTGTTAATTTGTCCAATTACATTTGAACCCCTGAAATAAGGGGACTGTGTGTGAAAATGGTTGCAGTCCCTAAACATTTCATATGATATTTTGTTTCAACCCCTTGAATTTACCCCTTCGTGACCGGAGACGTACAGTGCCTATATGACTGGCCACGTACACTGTACATGACGAGTTATATCAAGCTTTGTAATGCTGGTAACAGCTGATTCTCAGCAGTTACCAGTCATTAATGAATGCCTCCGTATTGAGGCATTCATTAATGAAATAATTAAGCTTTTTGTAAAAGCTTCTTCCTTTCATTAATGAAAGAATGAAGCCGTTACATGCAAATACAGGACCGCAATTTGCGATCCTGTATTTGACAGCTGAAAATAGCAGAGAGGTAGCAGTGACTCACCTCTCTGCTATTTGTTTTGACAGCTCGAAGATACAATGTATATGTTTTGCGTGAAATGTATCAGTTCTGATCGCCTAGGCACGATCAAAGACCTTTAGGGAGATCTGAATCTGACTAAAGTCAGGATCAGTCTCTAAGGTTATTATTAGCTGTTCCTAAGTTTGGAGCAGCCTATTAGCCAAACATTAAAAAAAGTTAATTTATCAAGCAGTCATAGTGACTGCTTGATATAAACTGACAAGAAAAAAAAAGTTTTTTGTTTTTTTTACAAAGTGTAAAAAAATTAAATAAAGTGTAAAACAAAATTAGGAAAATAAAAATGATATATAAATATATTTGTTATACTATAATTAATATAAAACAATTCTAACAAATAATAATAATCAAAACTTGTGAAAAAAGTGTTTTCTTCTAGTTTCTTTCCTCATTTTTTTTATTTTATTCAAACTAAGTGAGGTGTTAGGTACACATGTTTGATATAATTATATAGCCCTATCTGTCCTCTAAAAAACAATATATAATATGTGTGGGTACATTTAGTAACAAAGTATATTACTGCTGTGGAAGAATCACACAGCAAAAATGTAAAAAGTGTATCAGTCATTTATGAACAGAAACTGAAAACTAGCTCAGTCATGAAGGGGTTAAAGATGAAAGCCTGCACTTCAGTTGCAACTAGGTTGTTTAATTTTAAATCCAATGTGGTAGCATACAGAGCCAGAATTATAAAAATTATTTCAGTGTCCAATTATTTCCAGACCTAACTGTATAATGGAGATGCGGTTTTGTTTTGTGTCAGGGTGCCATTCAAAATTTGCGTAGAATTTTCCCAATCAATAATCACATGGGCATCCTGTGTGTGTGCTAGGCTATAAGCTATCCACCACTGGATAGATAATTTCCCAACTACCAGCTATCATCTAATCTACTGTATGTAGCCTAGTTAGGAAGTTAGTATTTTTATATCTCTTCTTCTTGTACTTTACATTCAGGTCATTCAGGTCTTACAGGCTGCATATTATCGAAACATTTAAGCCGTTTTGAGCATATTATCCAGATACTGTATTTGAATGGAAGAATTAGAAATTCTAGAACTTGTGGCTGTTGCAGTTTGAAGAATAGACGGGCTGATAGCATATCTCAGGTCAAGTAGGAATTATGTAGGTTGAAGATTTCTGTGTACAGATTGCAGGAAATAGACTCTCAAGGAAGATTTGAAGGATTAAAGAGTTCGGCTGTGATAAAATAGGTAAGAAAAATGACTCAGTATTCCACTTTTTTTATCTGTCAGTCTTGCCATCATATACCTAATTTGATATAATATTATGGGTTTCTTAAGCAATTTGAAGCATTGGGTGGCCATCTTGGTGCAGTTTTTGACACTGGTTATTTGGCACCTATAATTTGGTACATAGTAAAAAGGAGCCACAGCCTTTATCACATGAAGTTTTGACACAATAGTATTTTCACCACTTGTACCCTCAGGATAGTATTTACTTTCATGATATATCAGCTTGACATATCAGATTTCTCCTGCGATTATGTTTACAGGTTAGTCCTTAAGTCCTATTAAACAAATATACATCTCCCAGCAAAATATTTCTTTATATTTTCGCCCAAGTCTTAGTCATCATTTTTGAGAACAGCTGGCTCAAACTTTCCTAGCCAACTTCCCTGAACTTCATCTCCATTACAAGATCACAAGGGACGGCACAGTCTCCAGCAATTATCCATCTACTAGCTTGGAAAAGAGTAGGGCGGAAGGAGCAGGGGAGAGAAAGAAGCAAATGATTGGCTTGCCTTGCTGTGCCTGTGTGTTTGTGGAGACACACACAGCTTACTAGCACACAAAAGGGTGTCTCAATAGTAGCGTGCAAGGGAAAGGAGCCACCCTAAAACAGGAAATCAGGGCCAGTACTCAGGGGAGCTGCTGATTCTGCAGGAAGCTAACACTTTGAAACATGGAAACATGAAGGAGCAGCTTCCATATAGTAATCAGCATTTGGAAAAAACCTTTTGACTTTAATATCACTTTAAGTTTAAAAGCTGTGTTGAGGTCAGCTATGAGTCAGTAAGTGGCATTTTTTTGGTTTGATAAATTATTATTTTTTGTATTTTACATTTTCCGATGTTAAGTGTATAAAACATGCATTAAAGGAGAACTATGAGGTGAGTGCTTTTCACTCACCTCATAGTTCTAGCCGACCTGTGACAATGAGACTGTCACAGGTTGGCTCAGTAGATCGGGAGGTGAGGGAACACATACCGGGTTCTCTCACCTCTCGATCCTGCCACGGCTCTCTGCCGTGACAGGGGGAGGGGCTGGATTCCCCTCTCCCCGCTCCGATCTGCCAGCGCTGACTGGCGGAACGGACGGGGAGGGGGCGGGTACAGCTGGCTCTGCCTCTAGATAGGCAGAGCCAGCTGTCACTCACGCAGCTGGGCGGATCCCGTCATCTACGTCGGGATCCGCTCCGGCTGCGGCGTCTCAGTATACTGAGCTTAGGGTAACGGGAGGACGCTAGTTTGTGTCCTCCCGTTACCCTAAGGAGAACTATGGGGAAAAACACTGACCCCATAGTTCTCCTTTAAAAGCTGTCGGTGTCAAATTCAGTGAGTGCCAAACTTTCTTCCACCAAAATCCCTGTGCCAACATAAATGTGCTAACAAAAGTGCACATGACCAGGATAGATGAAAAATAAACCCTAAAGCCCTTTTTACTTACCTAAGGTCACGATCGTGTAGTGCTCAGGTCTTTACGGGTATGAGTAAGTTGTAGCATGAGGGACATTAAACTGAAACCCTGACATTATCATTCAAGCAGAACTCCGGGCAAATTTTTGATTAACCCTTGCAGTGTGGCTACCCCCGCACTGCAAGGGTTAACTGCTCGTTTTGGTCTTGGGAGGAAAATAAAAGATATACTCACCCGATTCTCCAAGCCAGATGGCTGTGACATCGCTTCACCCTGCCTGTCTCCTCCTCCACTGCAGTGATGATTTGTCCCTCGGTGTCCTAAGTCCTATGCACTGTATAGAACGTGATCACTCAGGGAAGTGGAGCGAGGCTCCTCCCTAGACCAAAATGAGCAGTTAACCCTTGCAGAGCGAGGGTAGCCTCACTGCAAGGGTTAATACAAATTTTGCCCAGAGTTCTTCTTTAATGATGCATTTTAAAGGAGAACTATGGGGTTAGGGCTTTTCCCCATAGTTCTCCTAAGGGTAACGGGAGGACACAAACTAGCGTCCTCCTGTCACCCAAAGCTCAGTATAGCTCGTGGTATACTGAGGCGCCGCAGCCGGAATGGATCCCGACAATTCTGTCTGGATCCACCCAGCTGCATGAGTGACAGCTGGCTCTGCCTATCTAGAGGCAGAGCCAGCTGTACCCGCCCCTCCCCGTCCGTTCCGCCAGTCAGCGGAGGGGGGGGATCCCTGCAGGGAGCCGTGAGTGACAGTCACCACTCTCTGCACGTATAGATCGAGAAGTGAGCAAGCGCCGGTATGTGATCGCTCACTTCCCGATCTACTGAGCCAACCTGTGACAGTTTCATTGTCACAGGTCGGCTCAGATTATGAGGCTGAGTGAAAATCACTCGCCTCATAATTCTCCTTTAAGCTGATAAAGGAAACTAAGGCATTAAATGTGTTGTTATTGCCCTCAGAGAGAACGATTCTGCCTGCGGTTTATTATCTACAAATATACAAGCGGACTATCGGACTTAATGGTCCCAGTTCCTATTTTATGTGCAGCACAACCACTGCATTAAAATAGAGCGCAAAAAGCCTCAAATGCTGCTGTAATTTCTTTCATTGTTTGTGTAGAGTGTGGGACACGTGTGTATGGTAAAAGATAATGAAATGTCATGTGTAGGGGAGAGAAAAAACATTGGAGTTAATGAGCACTGTTAGGACATGAGTTCAGATATAGGTGTTTAGGCATGGACAGAATATGAGTAGAACATGCTATACACGGGTATAGCAGGTAAACTTCCGCATTTGGGAACCCAATGTGCATTAGCATGTGAATGTCTGTACTGGTGCTCAAGCAGGCATACCCACGTTTAGTGTTTCCGCAGCAGTTGGGGCTCCCAGGTGCCGCAAATACAGGCATATTCTACGATGTATCCCTATACGCCTTTATTTGTGTCTGTGTGTAGGAGCCCTTATTGGGGCAAGGACAAAGTGTTCCAGTTTAAACCTGTGTTGATGAAGAACCATTTCTACATTGTTGTTATATTCCAGAAGTATGATTATGATGGAGATTTCACAGTGTCACTGTGCATATCAAGCTGTTAGAAGAACATGAGACTTTATATATGGACACTCTGGCCTCAGGCCTGCCTCAGACCCCCACCATGCTTCCACGAGTGCCACCTCAAATGGCCTCATTGGCAGCACAGTCCTGCTTACCTTCCTTCCCATTCCAGCGATTCTTTACTATGCAGTACTTCCCGGCAGTGTACAGCCTTTCTTTCTAAAACATCCCTGCCAGCTATTCTTCTTAGTGCTCACAAGCGACGCCACTCTTTTTATTCCGGAGGTGTGGAACCCAGTTCCACAGAATGATTTGCATACGACCATAAAAGTGTATATCTAGTCAATGGTTAGAACCCATGTCATTTAAAAAAAAAAATTGTGTGTGTTGTCACTGCACTACAGTTGTCACTGGAACAGGTTGTGACGGAAAAACTTTCAAAGGGGCAACTATAAAGGTATTTTTCCTCAGTTTGGAGATGTACACACACTTCCTGTCCTGGAGCCACTCCTGCAAACAGGAGTCAGACCATCCCTATAATGTTGCATCAGTTGCCATCTCTTTGGGTCCATGGAGGGGGGCGGCAGGCAGAGCAGCATGGCAGCTGCAGTGTGCCTGCCGCCTCCTTTCCAGCCAGAGAGTCCCAGGCTGCTAAGAGTTGGGCGGGAAGACATAACTGTTTGCTTGGAGCTGGGTGGGATCTAGGTGGGGAGATTATGCAGAGCCCCCCCAGCCCCCGGTTGACTTGCATCACCAGCACTTTCCACCCAAACCCACCTCAGGCAGCAGAAAGGCTAGGGGCACCCCTGCCTGGAGGCATTTGTCACAAAGACTAATAAAGAAGGTAAATCTCCCCAACGAGAACACCTGATGGGGTACCAACCACAATAATACATCCACAATAAATAAAAGCTTTTGGCTAGAAGAACCTTCAAATGGTTTGTGACTATATTGTAGTTTGTGCATTCTGCCATACTGCTCCTGCTTTTTTTTTTTACTTGTAAGGCTGGCCTTACACCTATCAATGTTGTTTGTTCAACCCACGGGCTAAACGAAAAAAAAACTGACCCGATTCCTCCACCATTACCTCCATCAACACAAACAGCGTGTTGATTGAGGAATCCCGCTGTTTACCTTATATTCCGACAGGTACCACCAGCACCTGTCAGAATACCCAATCAGAGCGAGCAGCTCATTGGTTGCTAATTGAGGAATGCCGGCTGAAAGGGAGCCGACAGCCCCACACACAGTGCGAATTTCGTCCGGTACATTAAAAACTGTCCGAAATTTGACCAGTGTATGGGCACCTTAAGAATGAACCTACTGCAGCACTTGAAAATTCTAAAGTCAATTAAATACCACATAGGTATGATTTATGATATTTTTAAAATAATTAAATGCTTCGAAACCTCCCCATTGGTTTAATGGCTCTGCCTTGCCAAAATAAATGTTTACGATTTGGATAAATGTTATTGTCAGTTACTGTATGAATCACCCCAGAAAACTGTATCTGTGTATTGCTTTCAAAATATTCATTTCATGGTGTGTCTGAGTGTTGATGTCTGCCGATGCTCTTGGCAGGTAGTTATTAGAGTAATTAGGTAAGGGTGGTGTCACCCTGCGCAATATCCTATTCAGAGAACAGAATCAAAGATTCAACCTCTATAATCATTGGTTTTCCCTTCACTGTCAAACTTTAAATCCTAAAGGTCTGGTGTGATGGAGTTAATCTGTTCTCTTTAAAGATTAGGGTCAGTACAAGGACCATTTCTTTCAAATGACAGTGAAGAGAAGAGTCCAGCTGATAACCTGAGTTATAGATGAGATATCAATGGTATATAGCTGTGGGTTGTCACATTTATTCCTGCTAGGAAGACATTTTATTAGCGGACCTGTGATGCTTATCTAGTAACTTGTGCACTATATACAACTCTCCTGGCTTTTTCTGGTTACCCCAGACATTTTTGCTTTTCTAGAAGTATATATAAGTAAGGATAATGTGATTTTAAAAGTAATTTTCAACATTTTCAAATATGCAGCTTTCATTAAAATAATATAATACTTAGCAATCTTGCCATAAGGTCCTTGTCTGGCGATGGAAAAAACTTTGTCCGTTTCCTAACTGTGCTCATGCGTAATCACCTTGTCATATCAGCATCTGAGTGGGACTACAAGTGGCCATTGCAACATACATTATGCAGGCATGGTCCACTGTTGTCACCATCAGGAAACATGCCCATGAAATTCCATGCAGCCATCACTGGCATGCATACATGTAGACAGAAAAAGGCTGCAGGAGATCAGCAGCACTGAGGTGCAACAAAGAATAAAATATGGGAAAAACAGTATCTTATATAAAAAAAAAAGATCGGTTTATGATAAACAGTGATGCAACTAGCTAAATCTCATTTACCCATTCACAATTTTGCCTTTCGGTAATGTGGGGTAAAATGTGTTTGTAATCGCAATGCACCTACTGCATGTGTGTTGTGAATGGCATCCCAAAGCACTGTACAGTAGACAGCAAGGCACATAGCAGTGTACCACAATGCAAATAAATGGGCTGCCTTAACACAATGCACACCATTTGGTGCTGTGAGGTGCATTAATCCAGCCTTGAAATATACATCTGTGTTAACCCAACATTTTATTGTGAAGAGAATGATAGTGGAATAAAGCAGATATTTAAAAACTTTAAGAAATCTTTTAGGGACCCATCATTACCAAGTTGGTCCATTGTGGTGCATTTAACACACGTTAACGCATGTTAACTCATGTTACATAAAAGGAGAACAGTGACAAGTGAGTGATTTACACTCATTCTCACAGTTAGAGCCGATGTGTGAGATTGAAACTGTCACACATCGACTCCATAGATCGTAAAGTGAGCGAACACATACTGTTGCTCGCTCACTTCCCCCTCTCTGATCCTCCAGCACTGATTAGAGGAATGGGCGGGGAGGGGGCGGGCACAGCTGGCTCTGCCTCTAGATAAGCAGAGCCCACTGTCAATTAGCCAGCTGGGTGGACCTCGACAGTATTGTCGGGATTCATCCTGGCTGCGACACTCACTATACTGAGCTTTGGGTCATGAGAGGACGTTAGTATATGTCCTCAAGTGACCCTAAAGAGAACTATAGGATAAAAGGGTTACCCCATAGTTCTCTTTTAAGGCAGTTCATTCATTTAAAGGGGATGTCAGTGCACTGTAATTTACTTAAAAATGGACATGTACCATTATCTGTAATGAAGCGCAGTGCAATGCATGGTACTCTGTATTGTGGTGTGCTGCAAATAGATGTGTTCCCCACTGAAAATTAATTGCACTTCAACAAACTAATATGTGTATCGTGCATTACTGGGTGTTGCATGACTGCATGCGTTAACCTTAACACATGATGTGGCGTGGATGGGCCCCAAAAGACAAAGTCACTTTCACAATACAGTAGCGCAATACAGTAGCGCATACCTGGCTTAGAGAGCTAACCTTCGCTCTTCCTGTATGAGTGCTGCTGTGCAGGGTATTACAGGAGGGTGCTCGCAAAACAGATTAAGGTACTTATGCTATCTCTAAGTAAAAATACATTTAATGAGTTTTAATGAATTCATATCTGGATTAAATGGTGACTATTTATAACTGTTTGGATATAATTTAGTATCAGTTCTTATTCAGCACCCCAAGGCAGATAGTCAGATCATTTTCTTTCCACAACTGTACACAAATAATGGTCACATGCAAAGTCCAGATGTTGAATTCAGACTATGCATTGAAAATAAAGAGATGTCAGACTAATTGTCCACAGAGCCTCTATCTACCACAGGGTCTCTGTTACTTTAGCTGACCTTCCCTACCAGGCAGGATTATGAGATTCAGCCTGGCTCACATATACTCAGCAGTTCTGAATGCACCATCTTTGCTCTCTGTACTTTTATTTCTTATATTAGAGAGGCTGCCCAAGCTCATTTAAATGCTAATACACAGCCATCTGCTTCTTTAGCATGACTGTGCACTGGGCCATGTGACATCAATTAATATAATTGTGAGCTTTTCATCAGCTCAGGCTCAGTGTCGCACAGACAGAGCAGCATCTGCTTTACTTTACCCTCTTCACAACACACCCCTTTGAACCATTAGGATCTGTTCTACCATAGTCTACATGTATAGAATATTTATAGAATATAATCTAATATATAAAGAATATGTATTCGTAAATCATTATAGCAACAATGCGGTCTTTGCTGGTCACGTAAACATTATGGATTTTCCCCAGAGCAAATGATTCCTCATTTTACCATACAGATTATCAGCTCTTTAACAAGATATATTAAATAAATTCCAAGACTGTAAGTGTTTACATTAATAATAACATTGGCAGGCGTAGAGCCCTTGTTTATTATAATAGGTAGGGCTTCCCTTCAACACTTATCACAGTTCCTCCACAGGTGTGTGTTGCATTCTCCATCCATGGCAGCAGTTTGTTGGAGAAAGAGCAGAATGTGCAGATGTTGTCCCTGCTTCTTGCAGCATCACTCCTCATTTTGTATCAATGTATCCCTCCTGAACAATTAAAGCCTTACTCCAGACACATTTTTTATTTTTTTGGGACAAAGTAGGTATTTGTTACAACTCCTCTCATTGCTGTTTGTGTCTCCACTAGGGAGGTTTCCCTCTCACTTCCTGACTAGGAGTAGGAAGTATGAGGGACAGGAATGATGGGACAACTTTCAAAGACAGCAGCAGAAATACATTTTTAGTAGGAGAGAAAAGGTTAGAATGCCTGTAAGGTGTTTATTGCTGTGTGTGCCTTCCTGTCCCAGTGATCCCCATTGCTCTCTATTATTTCTGGTGTCGGGATCATACTGAAACAGTGAGTCACAGACTGGGGTGGGCACTAGCAGCACAGTGGCGTAGTGGTTAGTGCTTCTGTCTTGCATGCTGGCCTGGGCTGGGTGTCCCTGGTTGAAATCCTGGCCAGGTCACTATCTGAAAGGAGTTTACATGTTCTTCCTGTGCTTGTGTGGGATCCTCCCACACTCCAAAGACATGCTGGAAGGTTAATTGTCTAAATTGGCCCTTGAGGGGCGTAAACAATGCCTTGTTTGCCTTGCGGTAGATACGCCCCTCAAGGGCCAATTTAGACAATTAACCTTCCAAACAAGGTATTTGCCTTGAGTGGCACTTTCCACAGCAAGAAAAATCAAAGTATACCACTGTCACCTGCATGACAGTGCAGGGCAGAGCCATGGCTTCTTAGAATCGGCTCTCCGCTATGCTCGGGATTCCTCCATAGAAGACAGGAATGATTTCTGTGGAGGTTTCGTGTGCTCCTACCTCATAGCAGCCCATGGAGCAGCCAGCAGCATCCCGGGATGAGAAGAGGCGCCCTGGCAGCTCCTGATGGTACCAATTGCCGGTCGAACTCTCTCTATACCCTGCTGCCGCCCAAACCTCAGCAGCGACATCCAATCCAACTCGGATCTGCTCCTGCAGAGCAGATGGCAACTGAAGAGGAATGTGTGAGCCCACTAGGCCTGCCCTCCCTCTTTCCCACACAGCCTGGCCAGCACTGTGGAACCTGGCAGCCTGGACTAGAAGGGTCTGCTGAAAGCCAAGCAGTGGGTGGACTGGGTCCACGGGGAGCTGAGGAGAGGCTGCATCCATATCTACCACAGGCACTCGTCCCCCTGGAGATCTTCCACTGTGGAGCCGCCTCCTCCTCTTCATTATCATGATCCTCCGTGGAGGAATTGACCACGGAGCCGCCGCCTGGACTGTCATTGTCCCCGTCCAGCCTCTGCATGACCTCCAGACCCCCGGGGAGAGCAGGGGAAGATTAGAGGCGTGTGGAAGACCACTACATGTCCAGCACGATTACCTCTTTCAGCTTTGCTTTAGGGATCTGTGCCAGTTACAGGAGCCTCATCCACTTCTATGCAAGTAATAGGACACAGCTGTCACTTCTCTAGAGTAGGGACTGTTCATAGGATTGATGTACAGTCCATACACTGCTCATATAGTCATTGCACAACCCGCTATGCTAACAGCGCAACCTGTCAGAACTTGGATACAGCATGCAAGATGTCTTAGGCTCCATTCACACCTGAGCGGCTGTCTTCGTTCATTCGGCTGTGCAGAGCCGCTCTAAACGCTCCATACGCGCAGAGCCTGTTCTAAAAGCAAAAAACAATTTACATTGTTCACACCATTGCGGGGACTGCGCTGCACAAAACCGTGCGGCCCCCGAAATGGTGCAAGCGCGATAATCCGGCGGATTCCGCACGTTTGCGGCTAGGGACCTGATATATGTTGTAACCCTTCACTATTATATGCTGGTAACATAAAAAAATGTATATGTGCTCTCTTTAAATAGCTAAAGGTATAACCCTGCTTTCCTCTTAACAACTAAGGTCTTTCAAGTCATTCCTCAATGCTGTGCTGAAAGACCAGGTGATTGTTGTTTGCAGTTGCTATGACAAAGTACTGCATATGCAGCACATCTAAAGCTGGCCATACACCTTACAACCATCGCAAGACTTTCTTTGTGCGATGGTTGTAAGGTAATTAAAATCTCGTACGACCTGCCCATCTTGAACAGGCAGATCGTACTTGCGATCATCGCAAACCCTCCCCGCTGATGGCTTGCGCACACCCGCCCGTTCGGCATTTGTCTTCCGAGCATGCCACTACCCCGCTGAAAATCGTACGATTGTCGGCAGGTTTTCAGGCGTGCTCGGAAGACAAAAGACGTGGGACCGTACAGTAGAAACGGTCGCACGCCTTCCATACACCTGCCGATTATCGTACGATCGCGGGATCACCGGCGATTATCATACGATAATCAGCAGGTGTATGGGCACCTTAACTCTGAGTGCTTTCTGACTTTGTACTTTAAAGAGGAAATTTACCAACCAATTTTGTGTCTCCCAAAACAGTTACTTTTAGGGCATACCAACTCCCAGGGTTGTCAGTGTGCTTATTTCACCTCTCACCCAAACTGTCATGTCCCTAAATGACTGGTGTCATAGCCGATCACATGTGCAGCACTATGGCAACTGCAATCCAGATAGAGGCTAAAATGGCACCTTCCTTGGCTGTAAAGGATGAGAGGTTGTAGTTCCGCTTTAACTAGGAAACTGTTCATGGCTTTGAGACAACCCATTTGCTTTATTGCTCAATACGACAATATTTTACCTCAACATATTTTATTTGATCAAGTGTGCCATCTCACTAAATTGATCATGGGCAAGAAAGAGCATACACCTATTGTGGAGCTGGACAAGTGAGGGAGATTATAGAAAGCAGAGCAGAATCTGATCATGGTTGACAAGGAAATAAGGCAGAATGGAATCTACACATTTGAAATAGAATTATGAGAATTACAATGGGGATACATAGAGGAAGCAGAGTAGACGGGGATCATGGCTAGTGTAGCCCCAGGGGAAAAGGTGCAACACAGAGGTGTGCAGAGTGTGTTGCAATGCATGCACTGATGAGAAAACAAAGTGTAGTCAGGATGTGGACACTAATGATAAAAGAATTAGGGATGTGGAAATTAAAGATTCATTTCTCGATTAATCGTTAAACTTTTTGATCGATTAAAATTATTTTGATCGCTAATGAAAACACTCACCTCTCCGCCGGCTTCCGGGAGTCCCGCCGGCAATCCGGTGACGTCACGGACATCGCGACGTCACCGGACTCCTCCCCCCTTCCCCAAGTGGCTCCGTCAGCTAACGAAGGGAAGGGGGGGAGGAGTTCCGTGACGTCGATGTCCATGACGGCTAACAAAGGGAAGGGGGAGGAGTCCGGTGACGTCGATGTCCATGACGGCTAACGAAGGGAAGGGGGGGAGGAGTCCGGTGACGTCGATGTCCGTGACGGAGCCACTTGGGCCGGTGAGTTTGCCCAAAAATTATTTTTACAACAAACAGGGGGAAGATTAAAGTAGAAGTAAAGGCAAAACATTTTTTTTTTTTTTGATAGAGTAAGGCAGTGATTTAACCTCTGTTTGCCAACTGGGTCCCAATGTGAAGATATCCCTTCACTCCAAAGAGAGCGAAATCCCTGATGGTCAACAAGGTCATCAGAACTAGTGTACCCATTGGAAGATTTCCCATCTACTCCTGTTCTGGTGAACTCCAAATTCTGGATTGTCTTTTACTTTCAGTGATAACGGTCCCCAGGACAAAAAGAGGGGGTGAAGGGACACAAACAGCAATGAAAACCTGACAGGTGTTCTAATTCCTTTCCACTCTATCTTACATTCAAGAATTTTGGTTTCAGTTGCAATTTCTTACACTGATCCCCTACTGAGTCAGATCAGAATGGAAAGGGATGTCACATTTGTGACATGCATGTCTGTTCCCTTCTTTCCTCCACCTTATGTTGACCCATGTAATCACTATGGGTGGTCAGGTGTAAACTGTCTATATTTGCCCACAGGGTCATTCCCACAGCTCATTGGGCGGCGGCTGGGTGGTGGTGGTGTGGAAGGGGGCGCCACAACATCTCAGGTTGCTAAGAGCTCTTAGCAACCTGTGACGCTCCGTGCAGCTTCACACCCCGCTCATTTACGTCACCAGTTGCCAGTTGTGTCCCTCTAAGCTCCTGCCAACCGGTGATGTCAGTGAGCTGGGTGGGACGCCAACAAAGTCGCTAATAAAAAGGACTGTCTTATCACTGGTCAAAAAGGGACTGACAGAATGCCCGTGTGAACTTTTAATAATTTTACATTTGGTTATGTTCTTGTGAATAATCCTGTCGCCCTTCAGTTGCTTAGCCCAGAGACATGAACCCATTACACACATTATAGGATCAGAGAAATTACTTGATCCCATTTACAAGGTGTATAAGCAAAACGTCCCACATGCTTATACACTCACTTTATTGACTTATCCTACTTACTCATCTGTACAGAGAAGGAAATTAAAACAAACAGCATCAATTTCTCTAGTAGCAGAGTAAAGACAGAATAAGGCCACACAGAATATAAGTCGTCAGCGATATTTTGCTACTTTCATATTACTGCAGAAACCCTTTTGCATTACTTAGCAAAAATGTATCTGTTGTCCTAGTAACCACTGTCATTTTTAAGTGCAGTTAGATAATGAAAGTAAATACTTCAATTGCTGCCCTTTATTCCAGATTTTAATGCATTTGTTTGTTTCTGTTTTACTACGGAGACTCTTAAATGCATTGACATTGGCATATTATAGACAAAATTGTAATTTAAAGGTCAGCTAAATCCAAAAATTGAAATTTATGAAACATGAAATTAAAGTTCACTTTAATATTGCATTAATTTTTTTCATGATAGCTTTAAAATGTGAAGCTAAAGATTTTCTCCCCATTATAAATTACAGCGCACTGCGTAAGCTTGCTGCGATATCATTGACCAGATCTCTGTGTGGGACATTAACCCTTGCAAATTATGTTCATTAACTAATTGATCAGTTCAATGAGGCCAGTTGGAATGACCATTTTTAACTCATTGTCATTATGAAGAATGCAAATTAGGTATTTATCAAATATTTAACATTTTTAGATGTTTTCAGTTTGAAGCTGAAATCTAGTATGCAGATGGAAACGCTTGAGTTTTTAGGGATCAATTCAAGGCAATTTTAATGCATGTATAAAGACTAGGAGGGAGGTCTCAACAATAGGTGTAACTGTCCTACTTTTAGTGCAGCTGCACTTATTTTTGAGGCCTAGTCTTATACTCAACATTTCCCAATTCTACAAAATCTCAGCTGTGCAACCTCCTGCTTGTCAAAATCTTCCCAGAAGAATCACACATGCATGCTGTAATTTCCAAAGGCCATTCTTATGGGTGTGCTACACTCAATAAATGAGGCCACAGCACATATGAAAAGGCTGTGCAGTGGCAGGAAGGGTCATACAGTGAGAATTGTTGGAAGGTAGGGAAGCATTTTATCACACAGACTGCCCTCAGGGGGCTGGGGAATGTAAGCGGTTCTTGCATTACCACTGAATTGTATGGGGGGGGGGGGGGGCGGTTTTGGTGCAAACA
>NW_017307117.1:107316-118914 GCF_000935625.1 Nanorana parkeri
AGTCTGTGTGGTGGGGGGGGGGGGGGGGGGGGCAGTTCTGATGCAAACAAAACCCTGTCTACATAGGCCCTGAAAGTGTATTGCCCCACAGTCAGCATTCGGATTTGAACTCTTTCTTTTTTTTCCCCTGAAAGTTGTATCCTAGGCCCAGCGAGAATCTGATTGGTCCCTTGGGGGCAAATAAGTGATTAAGATGATACTGATCTCCTTCCTAAAATGGTAGTTCCCTGGCTTTTATGCTTATCCACTTTAATATTTTTTAAGCACTGACCTGTAGATCAGAAAAGTCAGACCAAATTCATAAGTCCTTATTTCATAATTATTGAGCCACTCAATATAATGAAGCAACAGAGTCAGAAGGAGAGGCAGAAATGTCTCTGTTTTAAGATGTACATACAATACATGAAGCACTCTGATACTAAGGGGGTGATTTACTAACCTAAACACACGCACGCCCCAGGTGCGTGTGGTTTTCACACAGCAAAACGTATTTATCAACCAAAAAGTCTCTAAAAGCATATTTCCACTAATGCCATATATGGAAAAATCATGCACATTATGCATATATAATGCTGCTTCACAGTTTAGACAAAAATGGTTAGCTCATGCATTTACATTCCTGCACTCATCAACGCAAGCAACACAACATAGAGCTAATTTACACAACATCACCTTGCAATTCATGCTTGGCTTTGCACAACACACCTGCTGGGTGTGTACACACTACAAAGATGTTTAGATTCCACCCATAGATCATGCTGGGAGGGAACACACTACAGAGGTGTATACATGTTCATGGTGTGTTTATAAGGTTAGTAAATCAACCCCTATGAGTGATGCCTAAAGTCTTCTAAACTGAGTGTAGTAGAATTGCGTGCTATAGCCATGTCATTCCCAACCAGTAACTTGCAAGCTAAATGTTGCTTGGGGTCTTTTGTACATTGTATACAGTAACTTCTGATCATGTATCCAGTATCTGTTTGTCTAACCACAAGTCAGGCAGAGTTTACCTTATTTATATGATTTTATTAGAATTGTATTTAGTATCATTAATATGTAATCGTAGTGTAGCTTTCTTATGCTTACCCCAGCTTAACACCACCCGTTTGTTATATGTTAATTTGGTTCTCAACTCTAACAAAATGTCTTGTGCAGACTCTAGAGCCTGTTTCAGTTGGTGTCTAACAGTTTAGGAACATCTGGTGTATATTTACATTAGAGGGCTACAAGCTTCCAATATCTTCATAAAATAATCTTCATAAAATAAGCTAAGATTTCAGTGCCTGTGTTGTGAACACCTATAGATACAAAGGTGAATGAGGGTTTGTTTTACTTTTTGTTTAGAATATGTAAAGTGAACATGATCTGGGCACAGGGTCTCTTAAAAATTCACTTTGCTAAGCGAACCCCTTTCTGTTTAAGTAAATTGACCCTATTGTTTATTATTATTAAACAGAAAGCAGAGACTGTAACACTTTAAAAAGACTAGCTTAGTTTTTCTATAGTTATAGTTTTATTTACTGATACAATGCACAAAGCAGGTATAAGCAGTAGTGCATGGTAGCTATTATATTTCACAATAGTTTTTCTTGCATTTTTATTTTGCTCACTCTTTAATTTTAGATATGTTAAATATGTTTTAGATATATTAAATATGACAATGTATATTTTGGCCTTTATTAAACTCTGGTATGGTGCTCAGGTTATGATAATGTGTGTCAGACTCCAATCACAGATTATTCACACTCATCAGGGAGTTATCACATTTAATTAAAGATGAAAAAGTGAATACATATTACTCAGCTAAACAAAAGGAGGTGGACAAGAAATAACTTCCTCCAACCAAAGGGACATTCCTGATTCTACTAGAGAAGATACAATAGAAATAAGATTAGAAGTAACTATTACAATATTATTTTTAGCAATTTGCAGCAGTAAATGGTAATACCTTTAAATTGCACAGAGGGCACTGTTCGTCATATGTGTTGTTTGCTATATTTGCACCCTCACTGTTTTTGCCACCCCCATGGCTCCAATAATTTTAAACACATGTAAAAAATAAATTATAAGGTGTGTGTGACCCCTGCTCCCCAGCACATAAGATGCCAATAGTGGGGAGAAAGCATGTACATAGCATTACTGACAATTATCTTAACACCAAACTCCAGCCAAAATCTTCATTTTAGTTCTGAATACATTGGTAAAGGGTTAGCACTTGTCTAAGATTTTTGATTGCAACTTGTGACGCCCCTGGGAAGATTTTCTCCCCTCTATTTATCAATTTGACACCAGGACAAGAAATTAGGGGGGTGGGATAACTGGTACGGGAAAGAACAAACAGCAGTAGAAACCACATGGTAGTTCTAACCTTTTCTAACCTTTACGCACTCTATTAAAAAAGTTTTTGGCTGCTGTGTTTTACCCTATTGAAAAGATTTCCCATCATTTCCTGTCCCTGTAATCACCTGACACTGATACAGACAGGGCGTGAGGGCAAATCTCTGCGGTGGCATCACAGACAGCAATGAAAACCTAGCAGAGCTCGTGAGCATAGCAGTATGATGTACAAGGCAACCTAGATAGGAGTCTAGGGCCCTGTGGTTGTCCAGATGGCCCAGCTGCAGCCTTTTGCTCCTGCGTTAAACTAGGGGGATAGAACAGTTTGTCAAAGCGGTGCACCTTCATATATCACTTCATAATGGAGGATGCACATGGAAGCAGATGGTGTCTAATAAGCAGAGGCCATGGAAAGTATAGACAGTGCAAATGTGGTAGATGTGTCGATTGCAATCCATATAAATGAAAAAAAGAAAAGACTGGAGTGGCACTGTGAAGAAAAATAGGTACATGCATCAACTTTTTCTGGGTGTAAGAAAGTTTGAGGGTTTAAGAGATTAAGCAATTTTAGCTAACCTCCCAGCTCCAGACGCTGAGACAGAAGTGGTAATAGGTTCTAAGATAGCTTTTCCATCAGAAACTGAGAAAAAAATAGTTTAAACTATCTATCAACCTGAACTGAAATTCATTATTACCATTTAGATAATACAGTATATCACTACACTGTGGGTAGTAAATGTCTATGAGACAACTTGTTTTGTTCATAAACATCATGTCTGTTTTTCTTAAGCTTTTTAGAAGTATTTTTTGCTTATTGGGAAACTTTAAGGGCCCATTAACAGCACATCCAGATCATCCCCAGACCAGACCAGATTGTTTCCAAACCCAAAATGCATCCTAATATATCCCTATGCTATATAAATACTGCATATCTCATTTTGTCTGGTCTGGAATGCACTGGAACTGCGGGCAGGTTCACAGCATTTTCGGGACCAGATCTGGTCGGGAAAATGGTGTAAACCTGCCCTCGGGGTGGAAGAAAAGGACCTACCATTGCTGACTCGTCATTACAGGAAGAGGCTGTGTTTCTGAACCTGGCATCATTATCTAGTGTGTGATTAACCTAGAACAAGCATGCCACATGAGTTCAGACTTTTTTAGACTACACTGGCTTCATTTTTGTTCCAGGTCAGTCATTCACTATGTTGGGAATCCAGGTTCAGGTTGACTATGTATGCAAAGGCTTTAACACTAGGTTGGAGCTTTGCCATGCTCCCCCTACCATGCCACAATGTAGTGTACCTGCCTCTATTGGCTGTGTAAGTGCATGCACTGTACTGAGGAATGCTGGAGGGGGCTATGGGCTGGGTACAGAGCCCAGCTAAGGAGGCTCCCCTGACTCACAAGAGAAGTTTGCCAAACTGTTGAAGTTAAGTTACTATTTGTGCTTGCTTGTGTAATTATTATTTCATGCAAGGTTCAGTTTAAATATATTTTTCTAAAGTGGATCATAGCATCCAGGATCCTTTTACTTTGTATTATTGCATATCTGTGTAGGTGTGAATTAAAACTATAGAAGACAGTCATCAATTAGGCATGTCATAAAAAGAGTCTTACAAACATACGGTGTTCTTTATAATTACAAATATAAATGGTCATGGTGTTTTTTGTATCCAGTTCAGGTGATTTCTTAGTCTACAAAAGAAAGATTTAATCTAGAAACCAATAAGTTGCTATGGGCAACACTTGAGCTTTCTTTTGTTGTCATGTTGCCCACAATATTTTATGAACACATTTTAGCTGAATATGTATGTAATATATAGAGTGTCTCTATACAGCTTGTAACTATACAAATCAGCTGACAGGGTGTGCCCGGACTCGTAATTCTATAACAGCTGGAGAGCCACAGGTTCACTAATCCTGGTTTAATATTGAATCATACACAAGGTCATATTTAGGAGTGCAAACATGCAGAAACAAAGCTTTGGACATTTTGTCAAAACTGACAGCAAACACATAGATATCTATTATAGTATTACTGGTTTTATTGTTCATCCTTACTCATATCAAAGCTAAGTTAGAGTTTCATTTTTACAGTACAATTTTATTTTGCCATTGAGGATAATGCGTTAGTCAGATTTTTCTTTTGCCACTAGGGGTTTCTGCCTCCAGTAGAGATTTCTCCTCCTTATAATCCCCTCCTTTTCCATTTTAATGACCAATTAGACTGTAAAAAAAACTCCTTTGCAACCCCTGATCAGTCACCCTTTCCGAAACACTATGGTACCAAGTGCCTTATCTCCTTCCCTGTCCCTGGCCACTACAACATGCCAGACCTTGATCACTC
Organism: Nanorana parkeri; assembly: GCF_000935625.1. NCBI lineage: Eukaryota > Metazoa > Chordata > Amphibia > Anura > Dicroglossidae > Nanorana > Nanorana parkeri. Next base: position 112,001 of record NW_017307117.1, read on the forward strand.
ACTCTACCTAAGTGCCTGCTCTCCTACCGCTTTCCACACCCCTGTGTAGACCATTCCACTTTCAGGCATTGTACTTCCACACAGACTGCTCCACTGTCAGCTCATGGGAATGAGCCTGAGCAAGTCAAGTGAATTAGCCAGCTTGCGTATATTCCTGTGCACACGCAGTTGACCGGAGATGACCCTTGTCCTGCATATTGGCACATGCACGCATCTTCTGATACTGTCCTCAAACTTCTTCTGTGCCTATCAGCATGGTGGTGCAAGCCACATGCAGTGGCTGGGGATGGGGGTGCTGCGGAGGATGGCTTCCACTCACTGGAGGATGGCCAGGCTGGGAGAAGAAGTGGCACTGAAAAGTGATGGGCTGCTCTGCGTGTGTGGGCCTAAGCCATTTCACCTTTTATCCCTCTTATTATGCAGTCCACAAATTTAATGTCTGGCCCCTTACCCTGCAGCCTCCCTTTCCCAACCACACTTGCAACCCCCTTCCCTTACTACCCACTGCACCTGCAGCTCCATTCCATCACCATCCATATCGCTTGCAGCCCCCTTTCCCTCACCACCCACTGCCTCTGCATCCCCTTCCCACACCACCTGCCATGGCTGCAGCCCCCTTGTCTCACCACTCACTGCGCCTGTGCAGTCCCCCTCACTGCCCCAGCCTTGCTTGTTCTGGAACAAGCACACTTGCTAGTTAAATTAAACCTGTGAGGACACAAATTTAGAAGATGCAGTCACTGACTAACCTTTTAAGTTGCAGGCTCTGGGGCCGTCTTTCTAAATATCTTTCATATATACTTACATATTATACAGTTCTATAGTGTATTATACAGTGTCCATAGAGCCATTATTCAGTCCCTATACACCAAAGGAGTTCACAATCGAATTTGCCTAAATGGCAAATTTAGGAAGAGATGAGTTGGCCTTTTTTGGGGGGAGGAAATTGAAGCAACTGGAGCAAACATGTGCAATCTCTGAAGACACAGTCACATAGTTGGCTGGAACAGAAGCTCCACAAAATCCAAAAGATCCAGACACAGACTCCAGTCCCCATGCTTTACAGCTATAACAATATCAAAGCCACTGAAAAAAGGGGAAACCCTATTCCTCTGAAACAGATTGCTATTGTTTTATTAACATTTATCTAACAATGAACATAACATTTTTCTCAAGACTTTATTTTCCCACCTCCAAACCTTTTTCCACTTCTGAAGGGGAACACTGAGGAGTCTCCATTAGTTGAGCTGCTACAGATCTCCTGTCATCTACTAAAGCTAGAACTACCTCACCCACCCACAACAAACTCTGAAGCTGTCATCCTTATTCTAACATCAGTGCCTAATAACTTGATCAGAGGGTGAAATGGCCAAGCACTGGATCCTGGTGTGGATGAATAGGCATGTCTAGTGCTAAGTCAAATCTGGTGCCAAGATGAACCCTTGTTTTGTCTTCACATTGACTATCATGGTCTTGATTGCCGTCAATACAAAATTCCTTTTTGGCTGAGTGCCATTTTTAAACAGTACCTGTGAAAAGAACTTACTGCAGCAAACAGCATACAGTCTGCACATTATCTTTCTTAACTACTGCAAACTGGTACTCAATTTGTTGCTATAGGCTACAGCAATGTGTGCATCATTATAGGGCTGCAACTAATGCATATGTTTATAATTGATTAGTTGGTCAATTATGTTTTCAATTAATCGGATAAAAAAATTAAATAAATGCCATCCTTAGTTCAAAATATAATACACAAATGCAGTGTTATGAACATAAAGTTTACTTCGGAATAAAACTGCATGCACAGTTTTTTGCAATCACACTGAACTGGAACGCACGTCATTGCGGTACTGCATGTTCCAGTGCAAGCGATCACACTGTGGGAGGCACATTTGGGGTGCCATTGAAATGAATGGCACTGCAACGCACCTCCCGCAGCAGACTTTGTCAGGCCGTAACAGAAAATTACTTTTTTCCCCCCACATTTTATACATTCTTTGTAAAATAACTGTAATGTAAGCACATGGCACTTGAATAGCTTCAGCCAGTGAATGACAGCTGCCAGATTCCGCACATGGCAGCTGAATATAAATACAGCAGGTAGTGGGCTGGTGCAATTGCCAGCCTTCTATTGGCCATTTCAAATTGCAATAGCCAATAGCAGGCTGGCTATTGGACCCGCCCACTAGAGAGAGCTAGGGGGTCCAACCAACCAATCGATAATGAGAATAGTTGACAACTATTCTCATTATCGATGAATCGATTAGTTTGTTGCAGCCCTACATTATTGTTGCTCTTTACCTTTTCTTTTTTAATGAGTACACTTTGCTCTTAATATGCTGAATTCTGATAATTTGAGCAAGAATGTTTTAGTTGATGTGATTCGGTGATAAAAAAAAAGGTCAGGTATGCTGTAGAACCCCCTTCTTTCACTCACATCTGTGTGGGGACCATGCTGCAAAAAGGACTAGAAGTCTACCCAACATTTTATAGACTGCTATAAAATGGTACAGAGAAATTGACCATCTCATGTGAATATATATATATATCTTTGATCAGATTACAAGTAATACAGACTTCTCCAGAGTCATTAAATCCTGTGTGTGGGCTGCACTGAAGGGAATGTAAGTTCCCTTAATATTTTCTTAGGTTTAACACTAATTTCCTTTTATTCCTATACTACATTTTATTGCCACTACCTGCTGTAACTTGAAGGGAAAAACATAGTAAAAAAAATGAAAGGGAGCATAAATAAAACCACAAAAAGCCTTTGACGGTAGAGCCCTGTTTGCAAGGTGTGGGTGTTTCTCAGAGGGAGCCAAGCATGGCAGGGTGGGGAGGGTTTTGTACTAAGGCTTTGAAAGTATCACGCATGACAAGCTGCATTCTTTACAGCATAATAGGAAGATCCAGATTATGAATGTATATACAGACACCTGTGCCCAGAAAGGTGAATGAAGAGAACTATTTTGCTTTTAATGAACTCTTATCTTGACTGCCAACCTTTATCTCTTTATTACTGCTTTATTTATTCTAGTAACTTTATTTTTACCTCATTAGCATCCAAAACCAGACCTGAGCCTGGGCCTTGCACCCCCACTGCATCTGCAAAACAATTATTTAAGGCCCCGTTCACACATTTTTTTACACGTCGAAACGCATGCAACATAAAATACCATGTATTTCTATGGGGGCGTTCACACAAACACGCTGAATTACGCGTGCTCCATAGACTTCAATGGAAACGCGTCGATCAGCGTGTTTTTGTCTGTTTGTGCACTTTTTTAGCGCCTTTTTGCAGCTGAGACTGCTTTTCATTGGACAAGTGTAAAACGAGCTGAAAAAGTGCTCTGTTGCTTATGAACACAAAACACCTGTAAAATGCACTGAACCGCTGTTGCCCCGGTGTGAACGGCTAGCCGAAGGATCAGCTGAAGTTGCGGCTATATCTTTTGGCAGCTTAGTGAATAGACCCCTTTCAACCTCATCTTAAGTTTGTGACTACTAAATACTAATTTTTGCAAGCGTTCTCTCCAGGAAAAAAACATATGTATAGTATGGTATATTACCCCTTTAAAAAGTCAATTTTCACCATGGGGGTCAGCTTATCTCAAGTATCACTTGACTTGTGCATATGTATTGGCAGTACGCACCTTATTACCCTGGGCAGTCATTCTGCTGCTTCAGAACCTTGAATTGAAATCAAAGGTTAACAAATATGGAGGTGTGCTTATCTTATATTCCTTTAAGGCATGGTCAATATTTTAGTTTCTTTCGACTTAAATAAAATAGCGGCCAGTTAAGATAATCAATTTTCACTTGTGAGTACTGTCTGTCTCTAATAAGTGTTAACAATACAGTGTCTTTTAACACCAGCACAAACATGTTAGAATATTTTATCATTGTGACATAACTTTGTATTTGTTACAGCAGAAACGAAATCAAAGGAAATCTCAGGTCTTTACTATTTAGCATCGTTTGGTAAATCTGCTCCATAGTGTCTTGTTTTCATTGAACCCTATATGCTCAATCTCATCTTTCCTGCATCTCCTATTTCCTGCTTCACATTCTGGTTGCTGTGAATTTATTGATGGTGGGTTAATTTCTTTACAAGGCTTTTCCTCATTAAACAAAGAACATTAGCTGGTTGTTCACAGATGGTGAAGTAAAGCACTCTTTTTTCCTAAACGTTCTACTACCAGAATTGCCTGGAGCAGAATGGATGGGATTTTACCTAAATTAAGGCCCCGCGTTACAGCAACTAATGGTAACAAACGTGACACATGTTATTGCGTTGTGGTGCCATTCAGAATGGCACCCCAAGGCATCTTGCTGAAGGATGTACGTTGCAACACACCAAAATGCAAAGTGACCCACTACCGTGCTTTGTGGTGTGCTGCGTTCCAAAAAAAAAGTGGCATCCCTTTTTTGGGTGCGTTAAGCATCCAATTTATTCGAATGGGCTGCCTTAACGTAACACATGGCATAACATGCATTAACGCACATGTGGTAATGCACCACAACAGTGTGAAACCAGCCTAAAGTAGGAACTGACCAAAACCCCTAAAACACCGTGAAATATAGGGTAAGGATGAAACCTTCAAGGCGGGTGTGTTTAGGGGGAATATAAAGCTGAGTTCCAGGAAAAAGCCTAAATACACAGTTGAAATACATACAGTATATTAGAGCTCATTACCTGCCAAATGGTCTGTATTTCTGCCCATCTAGTCCTGAGAGTTACACAGCTCTTTCACACAGCACAGCCCTGCCTTGCAGGGCAGGAGACCGGATTTTTCTCTGCAGCTCAGTAACAATTTTTGGTCTTGTCCTTTCAGTCTGTAATTTGATGTGAAAGGAGAAGCAGCAGACTGATGAGTTTATTTCTCTGTCACACCTCTCGCCCCCTATCAGTATGTTTTTTGTTTGCAGATTTGCACTTTAGCACTACTCATTAGCTTTTTGTGCTGCTTCTTCCTCTATTAGTCTGATTTCTGCTGTACAGGGACTGCAAGAAGCTAATAACAAGTTGTATTTAGGTACCTACGCTGCTTTCATTTAAAAATGATGTTTATGATGTAATTATAAATACGTAGCTGCAATTATGTGTGCCTTTTATGCCTGACTTAAGTTCAGCTTTAACTCTGGACCTCCCATGTTGTATGGCCAAAGTTCTGCTACCCTTCAACCCCATGTGAACTAAACATTTACTATATTGATTGTGTTTTAGCTGCACTATCTCTTTTATTTTCCGCTTTATATTTGGGCAGATATACAGTATGTGTGCATGAGTATTCATGAAAGTAAGTCTAGTCTACGCAAACGTTTATACCATGCTGGCTATACCAGTATGCACCACAGACTCTTAAAAAGCTGTGAATTGTTTCAAGTAGTAAAATAGCATTAGCCATGACATTCTTATTCTGACTTATTCTTATATGACTGTGTTATGTGATTGTCAATCCTCCCCTTCCCCCGGGGCTGGGGCCTCAAATATTACAAATTATGGAATTATGAAATAATATTATAAATTGTAATCTGTGTTTTATATAAAATAATTTGCCACCATCTCGCTCACATGTTTCTGTTAATAGATAGTTAACATAAATTAGGGGCTTGATGGAATCTTTTCATTACAATCTTATGTGTGGAGTGAACTGCATTGAAGCAACAACTGTGCTCTATTTTTTACCCCATAACATGTAACCAGGCCCGGATTTCCCACAAGGCCTCCGGGGCGGCAGAGCGCAGAGGGGCGGCAGCGGTGACCTTGTGGGGAAGTTGCGGGCGCCAGTGTAAGGTGTCCGGCGGACATGTAACTGTTATGTATGTGAAGCAATCTCAACACATTTTGGGAAGCAACGGTCTACTTCCTCAGGGAAACCTGAGGAGGTAAGTACCTAGTATACTTGTGAGGTATCATATTGGTCCAATTACTGAGTTAAAAACATTATTGCCTCCTCTGTGGACATGTCATCTCTATTACCTGATTGCTAATCAACAGAACGTGTATTCCATGTTATGAGTCTGTCAGTATTATGATAACAGTTATCAGTTCAACATCCATAAAGAATGAAGTTAATAGTATCTCATTTCAACTTATTTGTATTACCCACTTGAATGGGGGGGTCCCTCAGAAAGTCTATATATGATATAGTGTATATACCCAACCTTTCAATAAATAAATTTGTATTTTTATGATACCCACCTAAAAAGCTGATGGTGTGGGGTAGACAAATAAGATGACTTGTTGTCTAATCAATCAAGTACATCCGGGCATATCTGTAGCTGTTAAAGCTAGATTAATATAATTTCCATTGATAATAAAAAAAAATCTCCAAAAAATATAAGATGAAAAGGAAAAGAAAGGCAAAAAAATTGAATTTATGAATATTTAAGCCCTGTTGTATCAGATGAAATGTGTGAATATTTAAGCCCAGTCGTATCAGATGAAATGTGTGAATATTTAAGCCCAGTCGTATCAGATGAAATGTGTGAATATTTAAGCCCAGTCGTATTAGATGAAATGTGTGAATATTTAAGCCCAGTTGTATCAGGTGAAGAAGGTACAAAAAGGTTTCCAAGCTAAAAAAAAAGTATGTCAAACTGGTTATTTTCTGTTGTAAAATAACATGTTACCAGTAAGCATAAGTTAAACATAATTTCATTGTGATGTAGGAAAGTCACTGGTCTTTAAACAGTAATGGCAATAAATGCAGCTTTATTGCATCCAACGAAAAAGTAACACAAATAAAAAGGCCTACTCCACCTTAGGAGGCTAACTAAACAGTAGTGTCCCTCACTACGTCCTACTGGAGCGGCTATTCCAGCTTCCAGTATAAATGGACAAAAACCACAGTCCAATACAAACAATTGTTCTGACAGACCTTATTCCCCAGATATGCAGACACTCT
>NW_017307117.1:119025-123014 GCF_000935625.1 Nanorana parkeri
AGGGGGGGGGCGTATTGTGGAACCTGGCCTTAGGGCGGCAGGGGGAGTAAATCCGGCCCTGCATGTAACTGTTATGTATGTGAAGCAATCTCAACACATTTTGGGAAGCAACGGTCTACTTCCTCAGGGAAACCTGAGGAGGTAAGTACCTAGTATACTTGTGAGGTATCATATTGGTCCAATTACTGAGTTAAAAACATTATTGCCTCCTCTGTGGACATGTCATCTCTATTACCTGATTGCTAATCAACAGAACGTGTATTCCATGTTATGAGTCTGTCAGTATTATGATAACAGTTATCAGTTCAACATCCATAAAGAATGAAGTTAATAGTATCTCATTTCAACTTATTTGTATTACCCACTTGAATGGGGGGGTCCCTCAGAAAGTCTATATATGATATAGTGTATATACCCAACCTTTCAATAAATAAATTTGTATTTTTATGATACCCACCTAAAAAGCTGATGGTGTGGGGTAGACAAATAAGATGACTTGTTGTCTAATCAATCAAGTACATCCGGGCATATCTGTAGCTGTTAAAGCTAGATTAATATAATTTCCATTGATAATAAAAAAAAATCTCCAAAAAATATAAGATGAAAAGGAAAAGAAAGGCAAAAAAATTGAATTTATGAATATTTAAGCCCTGTTGTATCAGATGAAATGTGTGAATATTTAAGCCCAGTCGTATCAGATGAAATGTGTGAATATTTAAGCCCAGTCGTATCAGATGAAATGTGTGAATATTTAAGCCCAGTCGTATTAGATGAAATGTGTGAATATTTAAGCCCAGTTGTATCAGGTGAAGAAGGTACAAAAAGGTTTCCAAGCTAAAAAAAAAGTATGTCAAACTGGTTATTTTCTGTTGTAAAATAACATGTTACCAGTAAGCATAAGTTAAACATAATTTCATTGTGATGTAGGAAAGTCACTGGTCTTTAAACAGTAATGGCAATAAATGCAGCTTTATTGCATCCAACGAAAAAGTAACACAAATAAAAAGGCCTACTCCACCTTAGGAGGCTAACTAAACAGTAGTGTCCCTCACTACGTCCTACTGGAGCGGCTATTCCAGCTTCCAGTATAAATGGACAAAAACCACAGTCCAATACAAACAATTGTTCTGACAGACCTTATTCCCCAGATATGCAGACACTCTCCAGTCTGTGTCCATCCAGTGCAGCCTGGATCTCACTCTGAGCTCTCACTCCCTCCCAGTCACTATCAGGTGCAGGCTAATTAATAGAGAGAGAGGAGGTTTACCTGTTGGCCAGGCTTAACCCTTTCCTAGCCAGGGAAAGCTGCCCTTTTCAACCTCTCGCTGACATACACAGAATCGTGTACCCTGTCACAGTGATTATAAAGATTCTTACCAACAGGCCCGGATTCCCCACAAGGCCACCGAGGCCCGGCCTCGGGACGGCAGGGCGCAGAGGGGCAGCAGCGGTGTCCTTGTGAGGAAGTTGCCCTCTCTTCATTTAGTCCTGCTTTGCAGGAGCAGGACTAAATGTAGAGTGAGGGAAGCCGATTGTTCGTTTACATGTGATCTCAGCGATGTCGCCGAGATCACATGTAAAAAGCCTGCAGCCGGCCAGTCGGTCCTCCCCTCTCCTCCCTCCTGCACTTACCTCTCTCCTCGCTGGCTCCGTCCTCCGCTTCCGAGTCTCTCCTAACTGGAGTGAGCAGAGCGGCAGGGTTAAAAATAACCCTGCCGCTCCGTGTACACAATAACTTAATCAGGGCTATTCTCCCCAGTTACACTAGTTAAATGTACAATAAAATACAATGCCAACAGAATAGAAGTTCATAAATGATAGCCAAAGGCATTATATAAGAATTATTTTAAAAAAAGGTTGAACGCTTTTTGTCATTTTTTAGATGTAGAGGGTTATTCACAAAGCTGCCAAAGGCAGCCGAGTGAATAACCCACCCAAAGTGAAGTGAGCTGAAAGCTGTTCGGCTATTCACTTCAGGCTTGCCGTACATCCACTAAAATCAGCTGTACATCAGCTTGCTTTGGTTCAGCCGAACAAGCTCAGCATGTTCGGCTGAGCCGAAGTGCAGAAGGAGTTCAACTCAGCCGATCCAACATCTGGATCGGCTGAGCCGAAGCTCTGGCAGCTCACTCGCTGCCGTTCGCCCCTATTCACATAGGGGCCGAACGGCAGTGAGTGAATAGCCGAATGCCGCCAAGCAGCATTCGGCTCGGCTATTTTGTTCGGTACCTCCGTGGTACCGAGCAGAATATGGAACCAGTGAAAAAAGTAGGAAAAAAAAAAGTAAAAAAAAAAAAAGTTTAAAAATGTAAATAAATGATAAATTTAAAAAAAGAAATAAAGATTTCTTTACAAAAAAAAAATTGGGCAGAGCTAGCAGTGACAGCTAGCCATGCCCAACTGTTTCCTGGGCCGGGACCTGCTAGAGTCTTCTGTCATTGCAACTTGGCAGAGCCAGCTGTGAGATCACGGATGGCTTCGCCCAGCTGTTAGTTGCAAGGCTTTTGGCTGTCTTTGGGTGTCACTTCGGCTCAGTCGAGCTGAAGCATATGCCTTCGGCTCGGCTGAGCTGCTCGGCCGCCTTCGGGAGCTGTACGGGCTATAGTGAATAGCCTATACAGAAGCCCTTTGGTTCGACTGAACCGAAGGGCTCCGGTGGCTGAAGCTAGCCGAAGGATCAGCCAGAGCTACGGCTTATCCTTTGGCTAGCTTTGTGAGTAATCCTTTTCATTTCTGAGATTAGTGTCACTTTAAAAGTAACTGTTTTAGGAGACTTTAAATTGGCAAGTAAAGTTCCTCTTTATTGTGCTTGGGAGAGTTTAAAAATATAACGGAACCTTAAACTACACACATGTAAAATGCACTTCAAATGATCAAAAAATACACAAAAGCATATATCAAAACATACAACTCTCACTGCACTCAGAGACATTATATACAATGTTCCCAATATTCTCAGTTTAATATCAGTGGCACAAAGCTTCCTACTTATGTGACATCATCACTTCTAAGAGAGTTCATATACTGCACTCTCATGAATACTGGCTCAGCCCATAACATGGCTGTCACCAGTTTTTGTATAGGTGACAAAACTAATTTTTACATTTTAAACCAGCACAGTGCCCCCTAGTGCAGGTAGTCTGAAAGGTAGGTATACCTTTAAGTCTTTGTGTAATAGAAGAATAGGAGGAGGCACTCTAATGCCGTAATCCTCCAATATGGCTGGCAATTAAGATGCTTGTCAGGTAGCTGACGCTAGAATCCCGCGGCAAGGTCCTCTATGTAGACACCGGGACATCTTCTTATTGAAAGTGAACGATGACGCGGCTCTTGTCTGCTTTTCCTTCTAGAACATTCTAGGGCTGGTGGGGAGCGCTCTGTTTATTCCTAGATTTCTCTCATAATTTTTATACGCTCTGCATATTAACCTTTCCTTTCCTGTCTGTTTCCTCACAACGCGTATTTTTCTCATTTTCATTTCCTATCCTTTGTTTCCATCATCTTCCTTCCATCTTACCACCTGCTCATTTACCCATCTTTCCTCCCTCCGCCCTTGTTGCGCTCATTTACCTCCTCCTCCTCTTCTCCAAAATATTTGTTATCCCTTTTTTCCCCCCTCCACTCTTTCTCCTTCTCGCCCACACCCCCCTCCTTTTTTCCTCCCTCCCGCTCTCCCTCCCTCGCCCCCTCTCCTCAGTACCACTGCAGGCTTCACGGAGACAGGCTGGTGGTTGACACAGTCCTAGGCAGAGGGAGCCGGTGGAGAGGTAGGGAGGGAGTGAATAAAGTGGATCTCAGACTGTATTTTGCAGGAGGCTGTTAACCAGTTCTGCCAGTACACTCTTCCTAAGCATCAGCTGAATTAAAACAAAGAGCATTATGCTGCAGTGCCAGAGAACAGAAGGTGTGTTAAATCCACATTGCTGCTGTCTGCAGATCTCCTTTTCGTAACAGGCAGTGCGTCGTCTTCCATTGCTTTAGAAATAAAA